>NW_028243667.1:0-92414 GCF_964263255.1 Lissotriton vulgaris
TGTTGTGACTTTATAATGTTGGTCATTATCGGCGACCATACTGCCGTTTCCAGTGCGTTGTCCATGTTCATGTTATGACTCACATTCCATTCTGGAATGTTAGGAACAGTACTTATATGACGTCACACCGGTGTCCATGGCATTGTCCCCATACATTGTCCTTGTCACTACCCCTGCCCCAGCTGTGTCTCCGTGGGCCTTTCTACCTAAATAAATACTTATCCCCACTTGGTGGTCCATATCTTCATTACAACAATCTCACCTTCCATTCTGGAATGTTAGGAACAGTACTTATATGACGTCACACCGGTGTCCATGTCATTTGTCCCTGTACATTGTCCTTGTCACTACCCCTGCCCCAGCTGTGTCCCTGTGGGCCTTTCTACCTAAATAAATACTTATCCCCACTTGGTGGTCCATATCTTCATTACAACAATGGCGACAAGGGTTAATTGAGGAGAGGGTCACGAACATCGCTGATGACATCGGCAAGCACCTCGGCTTTGAAATCGAGCAGGGGATAAAACAGTAAAAGCAGAAATAAATCAGCGGAAGAAAGAAGTAAGTGACTAACCACTATTAAGATGCCGCTGGGAGACTGAGTGTGGAGGCACGGTGAAATTGACGCGCGTGAAGCATCACGGGATTGCTCAGAGCATCCAGCTCGATCTGACTGCTGATTGGTGCAACGTCACCGACGTGTAACGTGCGGCCATTTTGGAAATCGAGTGAAGGCAAATCCTGTCAGTTTCACAGGAGAATGTCGGAGAAAGTAAACAGCGCAAAAAAGTAAAAACACAGCACATAAAAACGTTCAGTAGACCAATCGGAAAGAGAGCAAGTCAATGATTTATACGAGTGCCATATAAAGGGGCTGTACGTTGAAAGGGCAAACAAAGGAAAACAAAGGAATAAATGACTGTATAAATGAACGATGCATAAAGGAATGGGAGCTCTATAAAATTGAGAACATATATGAAAATAAATAGTGGGAGCAAGATTAAGGAATAAGAAGGCAAATTGTCATTGAAGGAGATTGAAAAGGAAAATAATAAATAAAATGGCCCAAAGCAATAATATTTGCGTCACACCACTCTTCCTTGAAGAACCTGGGAAACCCATAATGAAATGGAAGAATTGGTTGAGAGCCTTTGAGAACTATATAGTGTCTATTGATGGTAAGAAATATGACGAGAGAGAAAGAAATCACTTCTGTTCGGATTATTGTGGAAAACAGGTCAAGAAGTATTCGATAGCCTACCAGAATACGAACTTCCACCTTTTATTCCTGTGTGTATGTCTTTCTTTGTTTTGCAAAGTCAATATAAATAAAAACTTTAATCACCTGATCACAAAAACAAGCCCATCAGCAGAACTGTCTTCACTTATTTGCTTATTGATTTGAAGGTGCCGCAGTCTGCATTTCTCAGGTTCACAAGTTAACAAGAACATGCTCCTCTATCCTCCTCCTCCAGACTCCTATTTCCCTCAAAGCAGATGGCTGGATTACGCCCAATGAAGAAAGACTCTGCACTTGTGGGGGTGTTCTACTTCTTTGCGGGTGAGTTGACGGCTCTGGGGCCATTGCTGGGAAGATCTAATACCGGATAAAAGTGGTTTGGTGAAAATCATACTTGAAAAATGTTTGCCTTTTTGCTCACTATCATGTTTTCGGGGGCCTTTTTGGGTGGGTTCCTGGTGTTTGGGGGTGGGTTTTGGGGTCTGGGAGCACTGCTGGCACAGTCTAATGTTGATTGCATTTGTTTTCTAGGACATCCATGGTGGAAAAGTGGAGTTATGACCTAGCTGCACACCCGTTTGGACAGAAGGCCGAAAAATATTATAAGTATGAGATTTTACATTTTTGCTTTTTGCCTGTTTGGGGGCGTTATGCTTTTTTGCGGGTGGGTTGGCGGGTCTTGGGGCATTGCTGGGAAGGTCTAATACCAGATAGAAGTGGTTTGGCGAAAATCAGACTTGAAAAAGTTTTTGCCTTTTTGCTCACTATCATGTTTTCGGGGGCCTGTTTGGGGGGCTTCCTGGTGTTTGTGGGTGGGTTTCGGGGTCTGGGAGCACTGCTGGGTATGGACACTTTTGATTGCAAGTGGTTTGACGAAAATCCAGGGTGACAAAGGGGAGTTAGGGCCTAGCTGCAGAGCGCGCACAGAGTGATTTTGGAAATTGGCCTGAAAATTACTAAGTCCCCATTTTTGAACTTTTGCTTTTTGGCTGTTTGAGGGTCTTCTACTAGTTTCCGCCTGGGTTGATGGCTCTGGGGCCATTGCTGGGAAAGTCTAATACCGGATAAAAGTGGTTTGGCGAAAATCAGACTTAAAAAAGTTTTTGGGGGGCTTCCTGGTGTTTGTGGGTGGGTTTTGGAGTCTGGGAGCACTGCTGGCACAGTCTAATGTTCATTGCATTTATTTTCTTGGACATCCATGGTGGAAAAGTGGAGGTATGACCTAGCTGCACAGCGCGTTTGGACAGAAGGCCGAAAAATATTGTAAGTATGAGATTTTCCATTTTTGCTTTTTGCCTGTTTTGATGTGTTGTGCTTTTTTGCGGGTGGGTTGGCGGGTCTTGGGGAATTGCTGGGAAGGTCTAATTCCGGATAAAAGTGGTTTGGTGAAAATCAGACTTGAAAAAGTTTTTGCCTTTTTGCTCACTATCATGTTTTCAGGGGCCTGTTTGGGGGGCTTCCTGGTGTTTGTGGGTGGGTTTCGGGGTCTGGGAGCACTGCTGGGTATGGATACTTTTGATTGCAAGAGGTTTGAAGCAAATCCATGGTGGCAAAGGGGAGTTAGGGCCTAGCTGCAGAGCGTGCGCGGAGTGATTCTGGAAATTTGCCTGAAAATTTCGAAGTGCCCATTTTTGAAGTTTTGCTTTTTGGCTGTTTGTGGGTGTTCTACTTGTTTCCGCCTGGGTTGACGGCTCTGGGGCCATTGCTGGGAAGGTCTAATACCGAATAAAAGTGGTATGGACAAAATCGGAGGTGAACTTTATTTTGCGTTTTTGCTGACTTGCTTGTCTTTGAGCTGCTGTTTGGGGTGTGTCCGGGTGTTTGTGGTTGGGTTTTGGGATCTGGGAGCACTGCTGGCACAGTCTAATTTTGATTGCATTTGTTTTTCAGGAAATCCATGGTGGAAAATGGGAGTTAGGGCCTAGCTGCACAGCGTGTTTGGACAGAATTGAAAGAAGGCCGAAAAATATTGTAAGTATGAGATGTTCCATTCTTGCTTTTTGCCTGTTTGGGGGTGTTGTGCTTTTTTGCGGGTGGGTTGGCGGGTCTTGGGGCATTGCTGGGAAGGTCTAATACCGGATAAAAGTGGTTTGGAGAAAATCCATGCTGAAAAGCCTTTTGGCACTTTTTGTAACTTAGGGTTTGTTAGGGTTAGCACTAGCAGCAGTATTCCATGTGTTTGGGGGTGTTCTAGATTGTTGTAACTGGGTTCTGGGGTCTTAGAGCACTCGTGGGAATGTGTAATTTTGGTTGCAAGTGATTTGAAGAAAATCCATGGTGGGAAAGGGGGGATTTGTCCTAGTTAAAGAAAGCGTTTGCCACTATTATTAACTTAGGGCTCGTTAGGGTTAGCAGTATTGTATTGCAAGTGTTTGGGCGGGGGCTGTTTGTGGGGGGGTTTGCCAGTCTTGGAGCGATGCTGGGTATGAATACTTTTGCTTGCTTGCAAGTGGTTTAAATACAATCCACGGTGGGTAAGGGGGGATTTGGGCCTACTTTACTTTCAGAGTACGTTTTGTCACCATTTTTCTACTAGGCCTCGTTTTTTGAGATCTGATTGGGGGTCTTCTACATTTTTGCGACTCGGTTTAGTAAGGGTCTGGGAGCACTGCTGGGAAGGTCTAATTTTGTTCTAAAACACAGTTTACAGTACACCTAGCTTGAGGGGAAATATCCACTAAATTAATTCGCCCATACTTATTTATCCTTCAAAAGGAGACTAAGACAGAGTACGCACTTTCAAAAATAGTGTACTGTCTATTAGGAAACTCAAATGTGACTTTTTGCACTACACAGCGTACATACTTTATATTTATTTGTCAGTGGTGTTCTAATATCACTTCCTGTTTTTCCATCAATAATTACAGGCCGGGTTTCAGTCTGTGCAATGGGAAAAAAAGGATGAAGTCAGGCTTCACATTAGCGAGCCGCAATTCAGCATCTGCCAGGCAGGCAGTGGACAGGGTGTCTTCTGGTCACCAACATTGATGGACGGAGCATCAGCTGGAATGGAGGAGTCCCGCTAATAAGAGGAATAGTTTGATGCATGCAACTTACCAAATTCAACAGGACAACTACAACAACATACAGATACAGTATCCGTTCTTTTCTAATTATCTTTTAAGTAAAGTTATTGCTGTAAACCTCTATGAGTAAGACTCTGCATTTCTTTGATCTCTGCTTCTAAATTCATCCCTACAGCCATTCTATAGGCTTTACTTGTGCTATTTTGTAAACCTAATTTAATGTAAGAAGTGTTTCTCTGAGTGCAGAGATAGGCAAGTGAAAACGCATAATTAGTACTGTATTCACGGCTGTCGAAAGTACTACTTACTTTTCAGTAACCATGCATGCAGTAGTGCATGCACTTCCTTTCTGTCACTTAAAAGATTTATGGTTAGCTTTGTACCCAAAGAATTCTTTATCTTCAATTATTGTTTGTCCATGCTGTGCTTTTTTTTTCTTCTCTCAACAAAACTTTCCCAAAATCTCCCATTCCCATCCATTTTCCAAACCCTAACCCTCTTTCCCCGGGCTGTGTGGTTTTGATTGATGTGTGACTAAATGACAGCAATAATTCCACACACTTGCTGGGGAGGATAAGCAACAGGCTGGTGAAGGAAGGAATCCGAGGATATATTCTATTCTTACTCAGCTTGACACTCAGTCACTATTGGCAAATGAAAGCAGATTTTCATGTGCGCCATCAACTTGATTGGTCATCAAGAACATCCTCCTCCTAGACGTGGCAAATTATTACGCTGATGTGTCTTTCACCTTCGGTACTATTTCTTGTAGAAGTAGCCAATGTCAAAGAAATTCAACGCAAGTACTAGTTATACTTTCAATACTTTACCATTTGTTAGGCTACATTGTGGCTCTGTTCTAGTGTACTGTCACCTGATATATTCTCTATTGTACCGTTCTAATGCTACGGTAAGGACAAACAAGGTTTTATTTTCTTTTTTTTAGATGCTGCAACTGCCACTGTGTAACACCACTACTACCACCGCAATGATGACATTTCATCTGCCCAGTATTGCCAACCTTAATCGCCATTTGACGTGCAGCCAGCCCTGTGCCTAGCCCTATTTCCAAACACAAATTACAGGTAAGATAAGCGTTTGGGGGGAGGAAGTATAATGGAGTTTTAGGAGAGACGAGAGACTGACGCTAGTACTAGTAAAGTCCTAGCACTATTGATTGAATTCACTTACTCTGTGAGAGGCACTTAGTTTTGAAAACACTTGGGCAATTAATTACACAACTTGAATCAAGATGCCACTTAAGTTTCAGGAAAACAAACTTACTATTAAACCCCCACCCACAAGAAGTGTGGCTCAATGCTTAGAGCGGCAGACCTTGATGCAGAATGCTAGCCAGGGACCAGGGTTCAATTCCCTCCTCGGCGGGTTTCGGGCTTAAATTTCTCTGACCTGCCATTCTCGCCTCAGTGCCGATTCTAAGCATGGGTCCCACGCTGCAACTCTGGGCAATAGCTTGCTTAGTCTCCACAAAGGCCCCCGATGCACAAGGGATGCCTGGTTTCACCATGGGATGCCCAGAAGTGGACACCCCACAAGGAAAAGCCAGGAGGGGTTCCCTTGTGGTAGGAGTACAAGCGCCGGGATGCCTCCGGGTCACTGTTCGCGCTATACAAATACGCCACATTTACATTACATTTACAAGCCTCAAAAGCAGTAAAAAAAACACATATGCTAAGATAAAGTTTAAAGTATATTTATATCCCTAACAAAAATAATCTCCTGCAAGACCCAACCCATCCCCACTCCCTAACCCCAACGAATGTCCATGAAAAGTCCAAAAAACCCAACTCCAAATTCCCACCCCCCAAGTCTTTTAAAAAGGGGCAAGGGACAGTCTCCTCCTACTGCTGGCTGCTGCTGTTGAGTTTCCGGGCCAGGTCGGCATGCTCCTTTCGGAGGGTCTCAAGCAGGGTTTTGGTGTTGAGGAGCTCCTGCTCGAGGTAGGAGACCCTCAGGGAAAGGCGGTGCATCCTTTTTTTGTAACTGCTGTGGGGGCAGCTGATTTCTTTGCTGCTCGGTGGTGGCGGGTGGCTGCAGTACCCCGGCTCCGTACCGCTGGAGACCTGCTGCGCTGACTGGCTGACCCAGGGAGCGCGGAGGAGGATGCAGGTGTCGCCGTAGATGTTGTAGACTTACTCTGCGTGTCCTCCTCCTCCTGGGCCACCAGCCGCCGATATTCGGCGACAGTGGCCTCCAGCCTCCGTTGCCGGGCCCGTCTAGCCAGCTCCTTCCGTGTTGGTTTGGAAGGAGCATCTATATGAAGAAAGAAAAAGACATAGTCTGTAACCAATGCTCTTTAAGATTAAAACAAAATGATTCAGCAGAAAGTTGTGTCACAGTAGAACTAGCAACTTGCAAGCGCAGTACATAACTATTGTGGCCAGTATCTATCTAACCTCCCACTTCTTCATCCTTGCTCTAACAATAGTGGGAGTTTAAGGAATCAATTCTACGAGCACTATGGACTCACTCCATTAGAGTTGACTATGACAGTACACCAGTCTTCTTCTTCTTCTTCTCTCTTACTTAGCAAAATTGGTACGTTAACTTGTGCAAGCCAGCATAATGCCAGCGCAGTCAACTTGCACCTAAGAAAAACAGACACCCGCCATGATGAGTGAGACAGACTTGCGTTACTGTACCAGTCCAGTACATGCAGGTGGTGATGCTCTTACTTTTCTATTATGGGTGACACTGAGAATACTCTGTTACAAGGGCTACTGCTTAATTAATTTAACTTTCTCCCTACAGTGCCAATCAATACTAGAAAAGGAAAATGAAGAAGATAAATAATCTGATTATCTATCACTGCACATGGTATGTATTTGCTTACATATGGGATGACTTTAGGTGCTTTGCTTTTTATTGAGTGAACAGTGATACATCCACACATGAATGACCGAGTTCTACTAAACTTATTAACAGAGGTAGTGAGTGGCCATCGTAATAGCCAGATATATGCTGTGCTTGCAATACACACTACTGCTACTATTCATGGTAGTATTCGGACAAAATTACAACTTCTTTTCCTTGCCTTTCCTACACTGGGACAGACGTGCGGGTGCGGTGTTACATGCTCTTCAAAGTAACACTTAGTTCATCCAGTGACCGTCTACTCTCTCTAGATACACATATGCTATCTAAGAGTCAGATAGCACCATGATCCAGGCATCCATCCATTCAAACTATATGCCAATCATTCTTCTTCATGTCTCTCATCTGGACAAACCTTACGTTTTCTCACGGGGAGCACACTATGAAGTCTGCAATCTCAATAAGTAAAGAATATAAGAGCTTACCACTGCCCGCCACTACCATGGTAACCCGCACAGCAGTTTGGTCCGGCACTTGCACCGCCTCCTCCCCAGAGGTTTCCTCCTCCACTTCCGCGCTGGGCCCAGCACGAGATGTTCCACCTACAAAGTACATTTAAGAATGTTTGATGTCATAGACATACACCACTCACTAGTATTTTGTCTAGGAATGAAGAAATGTGAATACAGAAACCAATCTAATAATTTGTGACTTTCTACTCTAAAGTAAAAATGTCCCTTTTTCCAGGGAAGGGTGTTGTCTTGCTGCACTTTTTGGCACAACTGATGAATGCTTGCTTTTTAACACACACCATTTTTCTCATAACAGACAGAAGCTTCACTTCTAAGAACAGATCATCATAACTAGGACGAAGGGACCAATGATTCAGCACCAAAAAGAAAAATGAAAGTTCAAACCAGGTGAGGGCTCGGCTCGCCCACAATAAATGTGTGAAATAAATCACTATAAGCACTTTTCCATTTTTAATCAACTGTTTATGTTTTCTGACAAGCTTGATTTTAATAAATATTTTTACTTTTAATAAAGCTTTAAAACTTAAATAGACTCCGTGGTTTTTGGTCATGAGTGAATGAGCAAAAGGTTTTGCAATTTGCAAGCATGAGTCCGTGCCTCTGACACTTCTGGACTCTCACTCCGTACTCTTGTCCTGCGTTGGATAATCATCATTGGGGATCAATCATCGATGAATTCGGGAGCTAAATGACTCTGCCACACTATCTAGTCAGTAAGTAGATTGGGGGTTCTTCAAAGTCTGATATCACTGAGGTATGTGGAAAATCTACCTGCGCCTATTATAATTGATAAACAATGCACTATTTAGTGTCCATAGTTCTGTTTGTGCAGATTTGTCCCTGCAACAGTAGTAGTATGGATTGTCCTCCTATCCAAACCAAAAGTAAAGTAGTATCTTATTCTTTCTTGGTGGTCATTCACCTTTTTATTGTTGGTAATTGTCAAAGCATAAACATTTAGAAGACTTGAAAAGACATTATGGACAATCCCAGAGGACTGCACTCAGTGCATAGAGCTATTGCTGACTAGAATGGGAGTTTCGTTTTACACCTTTTGCCAAATGTGCAATCTTAGTTAGCTACACAGACAGACTAATAAGAATAATCTAGTAATACCACAGGGAGTCATAATCAAGGCAGGATAAGAATTTAGATACAGTCTACAAGAATATCAAAGACGATTTAGAAAAAATCGAATAAGGAACGCTAGGAAAAAATAGGTACTCTATATTAAAATTAAAACTTACCGGGGCCAGCAAAGGAGCCCTCGCCTGACCGATCCTGGCCTTGTTCAGCAGCAGCAGCAGCCTCCTCCAATGCCCTCTTGCCCCTGGGGGGAGCTGATGTACAACATGAAAGAAAGAAAGACCAGAAAACATGGATGATATTTGTCAACCAAATCAAACATTTCAAAAGAACAATAACAAAATATTTTGGCGAAATAGCAAATAGACAACTATTCCACGGGATATATTGACCTATCTCATGTGGTCTACTACGATATTAGTACTGCTTGATTTGCGGACCGTCGACTTGGAAAGTTATGTAACTCACTAAACAAACTACTAAAAAGGTTCGCTTAGGACTGGCAGGCAGCAGTCCGCAGCACGCGAAGTGACAGACAAAGTCCATCGTGATTGCAGATCAGCGACAACACTAAAAAGATTCCTACTACATTAACCAGTCATTAAAATGCTCAAACTATCAATCCACCACCACTATTTCTTCTTATGGCCAGGTGTACAAAGGAAGGACTGGACTTGAGTCTGTAGGGGCAGATTTAGAAGCCCCTTGCGGCTCTTTTGCTCCATTGTTGCGTGACTTTTGTGACACAGCGGCAGAACAAATGAGGCGCCATGGTGCGGCGTATATTAACAATGTGACGCATATGGGAGATGCATCACGTTGTAAAGCCCTGTGCCATCAGGGGGCGTTCCGGCGCAAGGGAGGGCGTTCCTGCGCAGGAACACATCCTAAAAGTGGCTGAGGGAAATCTACAAGATTTCAATCAGTCACTTTTAGGACAAGGATGCGTGACTCAAACCCTGCGCCTGCTTGAAGCGGACGTATGGCTTGATGCAGCATTGGGGAGATAGGGCACCCCAGAGCATTGCTGGAGCTGCGCCATAGTTGCGACGCAATTTCAGCAATATGCTGCCTTTACGGCACAGATGCGTAATGCTTCTGTGACGTTTTGGGCCCATGGTGCGCCGCATTGTAAATACGGCACACCATGGGTGGTGGTGGCGTGGCGCACAATTACTGGCGCATCCCTGCTACTTTGCAGGAATGCGCCGGTAATTAAAAATCTGAACCTTAGTGTCTAGCATTACGCAGTTCTTTAAACTACACTCATACATAATTTCTCAGGCCAATGAAACGATCTTGCCGCCTGCCATGATGGTCCTGGGGAGGGGACCTGAACATAAAAAACTATTGCGGCCACCTCCTCCGCGCTGAAGATCTCCCGGGCTGTGACCTGCTCCCCCCTCAAACGCCTGCACAGGAGCCGGGCACGGGGTGCGGGACCCTTCTCAGGATGCTTCCCGGCTCCCTTTACCATGGTCTGGGCAGAAAGGAAGGTAAATAATAAAGAAGAAATAGAATAGGGAAGAAGAAAAGAAAAGAGTTCAAAAAAGTAGTTTAAAATTAACCAAAAGTAGCAGAAAACACAAAAATATAGAGCTAGAAAAATAGAGGGATATATAATAAGTAAAATAGATTTAAAAAAACTTCAAACAAGCAAAGGATGGCAGAGATTCAGAGAGGATACAGAAAACATGCCCAGAACCATAGCAATGAATGAGAAACAAGATGGCCGCGCCCGTTCACGACCGCGTGGGTAAGTTCGCGCGAGATTTCCCTCGCGATCACACGCGAACTTGTACTAGCGAGCCGCACACTTTGCGAGATTACACATCGCGCCCGGAAATGGAAATACGTCATGCAAACAAGATGGCTGCGCCCGTGAACGACTGTGAGGGTAACTTTGCGTCGTTGCGCTACAACGCACATAATCAGTTCCAGGGGCAGGCACAGCATGAAATATAAAATTATTATTAGAGAAATTGATTACTATATGTCAACGATTCAAATCGAAGCGGACAGAGGTTCAGTGGTGCTTTCTTTTATCTTGCTTTTGGCTATATACTTTTTCACTCCGGTTAGGCAGAGTGAGAGGATGTAGTCAGATGGCTAGATTTTGGTGCTGGAGACCAAGGTTCGAGCCTTGGGGTTGCGTCCACATTCAGTGATTTTGGGCAAATCACTTAATCTACCCGTGCCTGAATGTGTATTTGTGTAACGTGATCGGTGCTCATGTAAAGCGCTCCAATGGTCGAGTTTGCGCTATATAAATCTGCATTAAAAAAAAGCACTCAAACAAAAACAACACAGTTAACTCCAACTAAAGCGTCTCCCTCAAAGTAAAAAAAAAATAATCTAGGCACAAGCGGTAATACTGTAAAAATTTCACGTGCTTGAATATCAGAAAACAGAAACATTTAAAATATAACAATATTACGGATTACATTAAAGTACAAAAAAAACAATGGCGCATGCCTCACACGGTCGGCATCCCCTGGTTGCCTAAAATTAAATACTAAGGGGCAGATTTATGTCGGCCTTGCGCCACATTTAAGCTGCCGTTGCGTCACGCAACGGCGGCGTAAACGTGGTGCATCCCTGCGACCCATTTACAACGTGAGGCATCTAGGCAGATGCGTCACGTTGTAAAGCCCTGCACCACATGTGAGTGTTCCGGTGCAGGGTGGGCGTTCCGGGGCTGGTGCGCCTCGCAAAAGTGGCTGAGTGAAATCTACAATTCACTCAGTCACGTTTAGGCCAATGCTGCATCAAAACCCTGCGCCTGCTTGAAGCAGGCGTAAGGCTTGACGCAGCATTGGACAGATAGGGCACCCCCGAGCCTTGCTGGAGCTGCGTCGCGCTTGCGACGCAACTCCAGCAATGCGCCACCTTTACGGCACAGATGTGTCACGCATCTGTGCCATTTTTGCCCCATGGTTCACCGCATTGTAAATGCGGCGCACCATGGGTGGCAGAGCTGCGGCGCACAATAACTGGCACATCCCTGGGGATGTGCCAGTTATTGTAAATCTGCCCCATAGGGGCAGATTTATGTTGCGTGACGCATCTCTGCAAATCGGCAGAGATGCACCAGGAAAGAGACGGCACGCAAGTTTCTCGTTGCGCCACCCATGATGCGCCGCATTTACAATGCGGCGCACCATGGCGCAGGAATAAGCAGATGCGTGTCGCATCTAGGGCGTGAAGTTGGCGCAGTAATGAAGTTGTGTTGCGTGAGGCACACAACTCCAGCACTATTCCAACTTACCCTATCTCTAACGTGGTGCGTCAAGCCTTACGCCTGCTTCAAGCAGGCGCAGGGTTTGACGCATCAGCGTTGGGAAAGTGACCTAGTGAAAACTTGTATATTTCAGTGAGTGGCTCAATGGTTAGAGCGGCAGACACTGATGCTGAGGTCTGGCCCCGGACCAGGGTTCAATTCCCCGCCTCGGCGGGTCTTGGGCTCAAAAATTCCACGGACCTGATAATTCTTGCCACGGTGCCTATTCCAATCATGGAGTCCCACTCTGCAACTCTGGGCAATAGCTTGCTTAATCTCCACAACGGCCCCCACAACTCTAAGGATGCCTGGCCTCCACCTTGGGGGTGCCCAGGAGTGGACGCCTCACAGGGATACCCAGGATGGGTTCCACAGCGGTATTCGTACAAGCGCCTTGAGACCCTTGCGGGTGAGTGGTGCGCTATACAAGTATCAATTTACATTTTACATTTACTGAGTCACTTTTCAGGGGCATTTCTGCGATGGAAAGCCCCCCCCTGCGTGGAAACGCCCACATGAAACCTGACGCAGGTTTCATGTGGCGCAGGACTTGATGCGTCACGATGTAAGTATGTCGCAACGTGGCGCAGGGTTTACGCCGCCGCTGCATCACAGAAGTGACGCAACGGCGGCGCAAAAGTGCCGGAAGTCCGAAATAAATCTGCCCCTAAATATATGTACTAAGGTATCGGGAAACACATTCAGCAGAGACGGTAATATTTCAACTGTAAAACTATCACTCGTAGACGGTTGACTCGAACTAACGTGCTTCCTTGAAAGTAAAAACAAGAGCATGTGCCTGGCAGGAGAGGATGAGGCAGCGGGGGGAGGGGAGAGAGTAGACGCTGAGGGTGGAGGGGTGGGGGGGAGTGCGGCCTTAAGCACACAGAGCATTTCCCTTGCTGGAGCGAGCAGGGGCACCACCCAAAACTTGCTCCCGCAAGGGAATCGCCAAACGTGCACGCGTTGCTATTGAAAGCAATGCAACGCAACATGTGCACATTTTTTGCCGTCAAAGCGATTCGATTACAAGAGGTCCCATACTGCTGCCTCTCCTACCGCTGTACTTTACTAGTACAGGAATTGCCATCAGATGATATTGGGGGCATAGCATGTGTGTGCGGTCATAGTTTTTACCACGTCAATGAAGGATTCGATTTCCACGTGCCTCTTTTCACCTCTTCTCCCTATTTGTGTGGTCTGTACCCTTCTATTACACAGTAACTTCTAGACCATATCCTCACCTCTCCATGGCCACAGGGGGTTGGAATATTGTTGGCCTAGACAGTGCTTAATTAGGGGTGGTGGCTGCAGGTGACAACCACCAGCACTTTTGAGGATTGGTACTTACTTTTCCACATCAGATGTTGATTCTGAGAGAGATAAGAACACAAGGGGAAAAAAGGAGAAAAAAAGACATAAAAATCATGACAAAAGGAGAAATCAGAAGTGAAAAAGGACCTTCAACAGATGCATGGAAAGTATGGTGGCTGATTAAGGAGACCTAGGGCCAGATGTAGCAAAATCAGAAATACCGACTCTTAATTACCCATTAGCCCATAGGATTCAATATCAAATACCGATTCGGTATTTACCGAATCGGTAAATACAGAATTTTGCAAGGGTGCAGGGGGTGTCACTTTGACACCCCCTGGCACCCCTGTTTTAGGCTTGTGTCCCATGTGGCACACATACATGCCCTAAGGGCATGTATATGTGCCACATGGCACAGGTGTACATGCACAGATGTGCATGTCCACCTGAATCGGTATTTTACCATGTAATTATATTGCCTGGTAAAATACCGATTTTTAAAGCCCTGTGTCAATGTTAAAATTGGCACCTACATACCAAACATGCATTTTCTGTAATTTTACCGACCAGTATATTTACCGATTCGGTAAAATATACAGATTCGGTAATTTTACCGATTCTGTAATTTTACCGATTCGATAAAATTACCGAAAATGCATGTTTTTTATCCCCCAACATCTCCATGGCCATTTACCGGTTGATAACGGCCGAATTCGGCCGTTACCAGCCGGTAAATGGCCAAAATCTCCCACCTACATCTGGCCCATGATGTGGTATCAAGACTATGCAACCTTGATAGTCAGCAAGTATCACTTGCCTTGGGATTCTGATTAAACCTTTCAGCCCCAGCACTTATTGTTATTCTTTTGCAAATTAAGCACGGGAACAAGGCATATACATAGCATATTGCATACTTTACTTATTCCTGTGAAAAGGTTTCTCTTCATCACACACTCAAGCTCTGTCAAGATGACGGTACCGAAACAACCCACTCATTGCACCACAGAAATTATTTTTCTGAATGTAAATAAGATGTCTATTTTTTTTTAAAGAAAAACAAGGTAGTGCATTATTTACATACAAAAGGTGCAGAGTATTGTGATCATAGCAGAAAAACACGAATTCCCCTTTTCACCTTAGAAGTTTAGGCGAGATTGAGGCTTGAGAATGCTTAGCAGCAGCTGGACTGTTTCGTGCTGCAATTCTCCAATATAAGTTGCAAAGCATACAAGGAAGAGTATGTTGACCCTTCTTATTAAAAAATCATTTCCCTATAAACTGCTTAAATCATGGACTAACCGTATGGTTAGAGATGTTTTTTGTTAAGCTTAAGTCAGGCTCCAAGTTCATTGTTGGCAATATACATGCACCTAATGCGAGTAAACAGTCCTTTCTAAAAGCTCTCTAGACTTATTCTAGAGTTCGATATGACAGCCATTGTTGTAAATGAGTATTGAATTTGGCCTCCGACCCCATAATCAAAAGAATCAGGCCAATCGACCTCATACCTCATATCTCATATGTGACAGTGATATCACTGGAGACCATGGCCTTCTTGGCATGTGGTGTGTTTTCCACCCAGTCGACAGAAAACGTACCTTTCTTTCCCCAGTTCATGGTATGTTGTAACATGTTGATTATTTACCACTACAGTCACTTCTCTTATCAACGACCTCATAGCATATTATGTCTCAAGTTATTCCCCTAATACATTTGACCTGTATCTTGGCCACACTAGGCCTCTGAACACTTTTAGACAGATGCCAGTGACCAATTACAGATTACTGGAAAGAATAGAAGGCTTGAGATCACAAATCAGGGTCTTAAAGGATGAGAACACTAACGCATGACTTGGTGATCGCTAAGAGGAAAGCTAGTCTCAAACATCTTCAATTAGGAAAATTCACTAATGCTACAGTGCAGCACCAACCTCGACTCTACAAAGCCAGTTATAGTCAGAGAGATTTGCACTTAACTTCCTTTTGAATAGGTTTCGTCTGCACGGTGCTTCTGCTGTGCTTGCAAAATCTCTTGTAGATAAAATCAAGCTTTTGCAATGCAATAAGTCTCTCATTTAAGCAAAGTTGATCTATTTGCATTGTAAATTATTATTGGTTTTTAAAACATAAATAAAAGGCACTGTCCTTTACAATGCCAATAGCTTAAACTCGCGTAAATTCTAGACCTATTTCATTGCAAATGGTTGTTTAACTTTAACACTGAGCGCAGCGCCCGCTTCAAGGACAGCAAGCTTGTTTTTTTTTGTTTCTTTTACTTTACCAACGAGCGTGGTGTCCTTGAGGCAGTCATCACGCTCAGTATGAAAGTTAAAACAATTAAATTTAAAAAATGAAGCAGAGAGCTGTTCCGAAGTGAACGCCACGCTCAACATGAAGGATACAATGACTTAGTGATGCCATCACCACCCAAACTGAGTGTGGAACGGGCACACTGTAAGGTAGTCAGCGCATGGGAGCATTGTTATTGCATTGCGCTGCAGTTCAATTCAATGTACATAGAGTACCCTTTTCTACACAGGCTACTGTATTGAGTGAGACAGCGCGGGCCGCAACCTAACTCGGTTCCACGAATGGCCGCCAGAAGCTCTTCGCACAGGCAGAATATGGCCCCCCATTTACATTTGTAATAGGCGATGGGCGATCGCCATTGAGAGGAGCGGTGTACGCTGCCAGCTGCTGTGTTAGAAACCGAGGCATTGTTAGCGCAGAGGGGCGCTTGCTCGTCTCCTTCCACAGCAAATATCACTCCACACAGAACCACGTGGGGTCCCATAGATAGGGCCTATACCTGCAACTGAAAAACAAACAAGACCAACTACAAATCAATCCTGAAATATTGCAGAAAGGGGAGGGCCAAGCTGGAGTCCCGCAAGCACTGTGTGGGGGCAGCCACTTTTAAATTGAAGAGTGCTCCAAAAGCAGCAAACATTGCCGAGTTGGCGACCCGCGAGTGAAAAAAGTTATAGAGCGCTCCAAATACCAAAGTGGCCGCCATTGCAAAGTTGGCATCCCGTGAGTGAAAAACATAGTACACGTACCATGTAACAACCAAGTAAAGGGGCCAGTAGCCGTGGGAGGTTACAAATGAAGAGAAGGTCATAATAAGGAGGGACTAACACGCGTACAAACAAATGAGAAGCCAGCATTTACGGAGGACAAAGATACAAGCCAATGAAAAATATGGGTGGGGGAGTGGGCGGAGCTTCTCTCCCTACTGTACTACAGCAGATCATCACCAGAGCAGTGCTTGCGCGCTGGCTCAGGCAGGACCTTCCCATTTCTCTTCAGTTCTTCTGGTCTTCTAAGGAGCTTGGACGGAGTAGTTTCTTGCCTGCAGTCAGTGTCTTTCCACTGGCCGCCCACCTCCACTTCCACTGGTACTTTTCTTTTCTTTTTGCACTAGCAGGCCATTAAAGTGCATGTCTTTGCAGGGCTTCTCTGCACCTTCTGCCCTCGTTGTTTTCCCTGTCCCACCCACTCCTTCCTGCTTCGTTGTTAATGCTTCTCCCAGTCCACTCCCAGAAGTCCCCTGTTTTCATATCGTGCCCACCCTCCTTCTCAATGTATCTTGTTTTAAGGTACTCCCCACCGCCCTCTGCCTCTTCCCAGGTGTGTGGAGCCAATGCAATATCTGCAGCTTTTTTTCTTCAAATGCAGTGTTTTTATTTACTACTGCGAGATCTAAAGGGCTTTTAATCTTGTAGAGGAATTGCAGGATAACCCCATAGGACAGTCTGGCACGGAGTGGGGGAAGGACACTTACAAAACATCCTTTTAAATTCTCTATTTTTACTTCATGGTTGCTCTGCATCCAGTGTAGACAGCAATGCAGCCCTTCTGTATTATAATATTTGTTGGATGCATGCCCTCCCACTAAACAGTGTGGCTCCCAGCAGTATTCACAGGCTTACCAAATCGGGCTAATCACCTCCGACTTTCTCAAAGCTGCTCGGGCACAGTCATGGAAAAGATCACAGAAACTGGCGACAGTGGTGGCAGAGAGCTGGAGGACCAACTACAGGGAGTCTTTCTAACTTTTCTACATCAAAGAAAAGATGGAGACGTTGGCTGCCCATGGGCTGCCAGTGGCTGGTGTGTCAGCAGCAGGCAGCTCCAACCAGTCTGACTCGAATTTAGAGCCAGTATCTGGGACTATGGCTAGATGTTTTGCGCGTGGGATATTCCTTTCTAGTACCTAACAGCTCCAGAGACACTTTTTTTAGGCTTTACCTGAACATCACTTGCTTTGTGCTTGCTAAATACTCGGAAATAAAATCAAGCATTGACAAACCAATAGGTTTTGCCTATATGAATTCTATTCGCTTTGTCAATATTTGTTTAACATGTTGCACCAAAGTTGAGCTGCTGTGCAACATGACTTAAAGTGAAACATTATGCAGTCAAAGCTGGCCACATCATAGCACTGTTTCTTAAGCCAGGTTGCACAGTACGTCAAATGCTGTGCTGTTATACTCCATATAGGTACCCCCAATAAAGGCTCAGGTAACATCACAACCTTTCACCTATATTCGTCCCTACATTACATACATAACAGCTGCCAGGACTGACCCTTTACCTATTAACAGTACTCCTTACAGAATGTGGGGTTTCCCCTGAACAATAGACCTATACATTATGGATGAGGATTCAGGATTCTCGGAAATTCAACAGGGCTATCATCTCCTGCATAATGACTATGTACAAGGTTCATTCCCAGTGTCATCCTAAGTTGACAGTGCCATAGCAAGGTAGAACCCCTGGGGATACCTTCGGGTATATAAACATCACATCTTGCTAAGATAGTCAGAGTAGATGACGACTTCCATGCTGACACACTGACGCGAGATGCTGAGATTCCTGCATGCAGACACTCCACCTCGCAGCGGTCTAAACATCCCTTGTGGGGTGTCCTACTCAAGACCAAGACGGGTCCTACAGTCTCTCACTTCAGGTAACGCGGTTGGCATTTTCCTAGAGGGATTATTGGCTTTTACACCTACATCCATGCTAGGTACACTTAAGTACATCTAATTAGGGTTACATCGTAGGAGTTCGCATTTTATTGTCATGTATTTCATTTACCTGCCTGTGTTCATGATTATAGTCAAATGGTAGAGATTTAGCATCCTTTCACTTTTCTGGTGCTTCTAATCATTTATATCTGTTACTGTCTGATGATTGTTTCAGCACACCTATTGTACACTAGAATGAAGAATGTTCAATAAATACCTATTGAAAATATCTGTATCATTTATTCAGTATACATCTCTGAGACTAAGTGATGTCGAGTGACGGAGCGAAAAGTATTAAACTGTTTCCACGATTCTGAGCGTTCAGGGCTGTCATGTTCGATAGTTGCCAAGAACTATTCCCTCCTTGATAAGAGGACTTTCAGATGGCACTGTGAGCTTGCTGGTACACAGGCCAAAATATCCAGTGGGGGTGTCGGGAATCAGTTCAGGCACCAAGCCCACAGTGTATGTTGTCAAAATGCGCAGATCCTGTATAGGTTTTATAGGAATTACACAACATGGTACCCCCAGCCCTGAGTGGATATTTATTTAATGGTAAAACCTGCGTCGTTCTGTTGGTCTATTCTCAGAGACCTCTACTCACATTTCAGGCAGAAAATCCGCCACAGCTGAGTAGGCAAACTCCTATGTATTGGCTGTTGGTTTACTCAATCTTGAAGGATACTTTGTTCCTATTGTGATAACACCTTCTCTCAGCTCCCATGAAGAACGCTCCTTTTTAAAAACAATAACTGAGTCGGGAGATGTTGGGCAGGATGAGCAAGCAAATGCACTAAACTTCTCAACAGAAGAAGAAGATGCTGATGCAATACAAATTGCAGAAAATGTTAGACATGCTATGCTAAAACTAACAGCATACGGTTTACCATCAAGGGGTGGGTAAGTAACCTTGGTGATTGATGCACACGAATCATATAAAACAGAAGTATTCTATTCATGGATTAGATGCCCACAGGCAAATGCACAAACAAAAACATTCATTACAATGTCGAAAAAGACATACCAAATGAATATTGTCATTAGGAGGGCATTGAAATTCCACTACCTTACCACGGACATTTATAGTGGTTTAAAGGCCCCCTCCCCCATACAAGAAATAGAGGACAACTCAGTACGCTTGGAAGAGACTGAGCAACATGGCCAATATTAGTGACCTACACACCACACCCTGACATTCACACAATGCCAGGAGGAGACTTACTTATAGATCATAAATAATTAATAAAACTTTACAGATACATGACACAGTTTGTGATGAGAACACTCACACTTCAGCCAACACAGCTACCCAACCAGGACCAATCCAAACTTCTACCATTAAAATTATACCACAAACATTACATGCAGTGATGGGTAAAAAGCCCACTAACCATGCACAAATGCTTTTCTGGATAGCTCAGAAAATAACACAGTTAGAGGCAATTTTTCCACGTGCTGGACCTCAGGAAAAACATAGAATACTAACAATTTGCTTGCCGATGCGGATAGTTCCCTCTATGGAGGGTTGTACCTTTTGGGGTGCAGTTTTTACTGCAATATATACCAGAAATCATGGTATACCTTCATTAGTGGTAATTCCAGCTGTATTGAAACAAATACAGAACGTGACTGGAGCAGAACCAGCTCTAAACTTAGGGATGAAGTTACAAAATAACTTTTCCCAGGTATCACCTATAATATTAGCAAATACTAAAGGGGAAGCAGCATCAGTGGCCATACGCCAATGCCTGAGAGACTTCACTCCTTTACTACAGGTGACAGAACTACCTAAAATAATTGAGACTGCAAATGCAGAATTAGGTAGAGATAGTCTGGGGGCTACACCAGTAAAAACTCAAGAAGTAGCAGGTCCAGATAAAGAACTGGCAAAGCAAACACCAGGTTCTTCAAAAAAGAAATGGGATAATAACAAATAACAAAAGAATAGATCTCAATCCATGGGAAGGTCTCCTCAACAGGAGCCAGAAACAGAAAGGAGGTCTATTCTTAGGCATAGAGATATCAAAAATCAGGACACTGATACACGTTCTGCTCGTTCCTTTTAGAGTTCATAAAAAAACTCAGAGAGAGAAGGACGGTCAGAACACAGACAGGAAGAGCATACAAAGTCCAGAGATTAGCAACTCACTTCAGACTATGCTTCCAAAAAAGAAAAAAGCATAAAGCTAAACCTCAATTAAAAAAGATGAAAGTAGAAGCTCTCAAAGTTAGACACGCCCAGAATTCTGAAAACTCAACTACTGAAGGGAAATGGGCTCTGATGATCCTAGACAGAGCAGCAGAAGTAACAATAGCTCACCAGAACCTGATGGAATGTTAGTGTAGTTGAGTGAGTATCTCACGGTGGAAACACCTGAAACTAGGATAAGTGTCCCACATAGGTTAGATGAAATAGTACTGAAAATGGAAAGGAACATGCCCAGAAAATTTAAGGTCTCTTTTGGGAGAACCTGACTTTTGGATATGAGATTCTCTTAGCTGAGAAGGACTGGCTGCCTGCTTTTGTTATGGATTGCTCAAAGAGAAAGACAGTAATAATGGCAGCCTCTTCCGACTTCGTTCCCCAATACATTAAACAGACATCCGGGCCGGAGTGAGCGGGAACCCTGGCTCCTGCACTATATTGCAACCATGTTGGGTGGGATGAACTATTAGCTCATCACGTCATGCCATTAAAATCTACTCCAAATCCACAGAGACAGTATTCAATGAACCAGGAATTAAAAAAATCCTCCCCTTGGAGAGGTTTTGGATTTTTTTTGGAGGAAGGAATATCAAGCGAGAGGTGCTCCTCACATACATATGTTGTTATGGATTAAAGATGCACCGAAATTTGTAACTGATTTGGATGACACAGTGATGAGTTTCATTGAAGAATATTCAACATGTGCTGTTCCAAAAACTACTGAAGAAAACAGTTTAAGGCAACAAGTTTTACGTTTTCAATCTCATCGTTGTGGAAAGTACTGTCGTCGAAAATTTAAAAACAAGGAGAAATTCTACACGAAATGTCGTTTCGCGTTTCCACGACCAGTAAATAATTTGATGTCTTCTCTGCGACATACTGTGACAAGGAAACCACCAAAAAATACATACAATTTAAAAAGAAACAAAGAGTCCAAGTACATCAACGACTACAACCCAGTGATTTTATCCATGTGGAATGCTAACATGCATATTCAGTTCGTTGCTGACAACTCTATTGCTGTGGCTCGATATGTGACATCTTACATCACAAAAAAAGAAAAGACTGAGCTGAAGGAAATGTGGGAAGACATTTCACATGAAAAGAGTATAAGTAAAACATTATACAGTTTCAGTCTGAAGATGTTGTCGCATCGAGAAATTGGAGCATATGAATGTTCTGATTGGTTATCATCAGCAAGTCTCTATGCCAAATCAAGAACAATCATTTGGGTGAGTCTAGGTCTTGCTGCAACACGAAACCGAGTTTTGAAATCTGTACAAGAAATTGAATATTTGGCGGAGAAAGAACCAAACAGTACAGATATTTTGAAGACAAACATGTTGGATACATACTATCCAAATAGAAGTACTCACCTTGAGAACACTTGTTTGTATGAAGTTCTGCAAAACTACAGTTATAAGAGGAACATCACAGAAGATATCAATAATGGGAAATATGCTGTCATTGGGTATGAAGGATGTCTAGTGAAGCAGAGAAAAGGCCATTTGATTAATCATCGAAAATTGAGTTGCAAATCTCCAGACAAAAGAGAATTTTACTATTTAGCTCTTTTGCAACTCTTTAAGCCATGGCGTACAGAAGAGGAACTACTTGGAGATTTTCTCTGTTATGAAGACTCTTTTAATGCGACCAAGGATACCATAGAATGTCCTGTTTTTCCAAATTATCTGCAAATGTTGAACGAAGAAATAGAGCAAGAAACCACAATTGCTGACGAGATTGCTAGAGACAGGTCTCAAGACAGTCAGAGTTCTCCTTCATTGAGTCAGGATCCACTAGGAGGGCCAATTATCCAAAATGAAGCTGCAACTGCCATGGATGAGGTGAAAAGAGCTATGGAACAAGCTCAAGAGGATGTAGTTAACTTAGAAGATTTGGTAAAGCAACTAAACATTGAGCAGAAAATGATATATGACGAAGTCACAGAACAGATAGAACATGGATTCAGACATGAGAAAAAAGAGTGCTCATGTACATCATTTAAGCTGTCTGACTGTAAGTAAGTGGAGAAGCGGGAACAGGAAAAAGTTTTCTGATTAAAGCCATTGCAACTTATTTGCAGAAAAGGACTGAATCACCGCTGTCTTGTGTTGTAACCGCTCCAACTGGACTGGCAGCACATAACATTAAAGGGATTACTCTACATCGTTTACTGATGCTGCCAGTTGAGCATGATAATAAATTGCATTACAACAAGCTATCTGGAGATGTGTGTTCTGAAGTTTCCAGAGTCCTGAAGAAAATCAAACTTCTTATCATTGATGAAGTAAGCATGGTCTAAAATCTAATGCTTGCTTTTGTGCATTTGAGAATGCAAGAAATTCTTAGAACAGAGTATGATGTGTTATTTGGAGGAAAACACATTATTGTTTTTGGAGATCTACTGCTGTTGACTCCAGTAAAAGGACAACCAGTGTTTAAAATGCTCACGCATGAAGATATCAGGAAGTCGCTTGGAAGCATTAGAAACGTTAATATATGGTTAAATTTTAAATATGCAGAACTGCTTAAAAATATGCGACAGGCAAAGGATGAAGATTATAAAAATATTCTACAAGATGTAAGAATCGGAAAAGTAAGTGAGCTTGGGAAAGAAGCTTTACATGCTCGATTAATTTCAAATTTGTATCCAAATGAAAACATTCTCCCAGAGAATATTTTTTTTAAAATTACTGAGAAGAAATCTGGCATGTGTTTGATGCCAACTCTGCAAAAATGTTCCATCTTCAACAACAAAATGTTAAAGTTAGAAAATGAAGAGATTGTGAAACTGGAAGCAATAGATAAAATAGAGCATATGGGTGCAACAATTGTTTTGTCAGAAAATTTGAAAGCAAAATTGGATTCATTAGAGAAGAGTATGTCTAAAACAGCTGGTTTTGAAAAGACTCTGAATGTGTGTTTAAATTGTCGTATCATTTTGAGAAGGAATTTAGATGTTGAAAGAGGTCTGGTAAATGGAGCAATGGGTCATGTTGTTGATTTTGTGAATTATAGAAATAGAGATGGAATTGAATGTTTAAAAATAAAATTTGATGGCATTGAGCAAGTACAACAAATCAGTTGTTGTTCTGCTACATTTTTGCTTATAAAAAACGTATATGTTCGCCGAAAACAGTTTCCTGTTTGTTTGGCATATGCGGTGACAATTCATAAATCTCAAGGTTTAAGTGTAGACAGTGCTTTGGTGAACAATTGAAATGTAACAATCTAGGCAACCAGGAAGAAATAAATCAATATAGAAAAATAATACTTTGAAGGGAACTGGGCTACAACATTAATTTTAGTTAAAAAATTCCGCAGTTTATTAAAAATTGACAGAAAACATACAACATCACATTTCAGGATTAATATGCAAAAGAAATATATATCGTTTGTACATTGAAAAATTAAACACCATACACGAATCAAATTACATATAAGAATACAAGTAAAGTTAAAAAGGGGGAGAGTGGCAAGATATTTCTCTACGCGCGTTTCGGCGAACCAGCGCCTTCTTCTGGAGCAGCCACGAAAATTTATAGGATGATGTTATATGGATGTATAGGGTATACTTTATTTTCTTTGTTTCTATGATTGGTGGTTTCAACCGTCAGATTACAGGAGATGATGTGAAGAAATGGTATGTACAGCCCAATAGCAGAGTCTTAATATAGGTCTAAAGTTAGTGTCCTATTTCCTGGAGGTAACACTAGTTCACAAGGTGTCCTGGATTGACTCCTAAGTTCAGTCTTTGCTGGAAACAGAATACCAAAGAATTGTGATCTAAAAGCACTAATCAGCAAAGACTGAGCTTAGGAGTCAATCCAGGACACCTTGTGAACTAGTGTTACCTCCAGGAAATAGGACACTAACTTTTGACCTATATTAAGACTCTGCTATTGGGCTGTACATCCCGTTTCTTCACATCATCTCCTGTAATCTGACGGTTGAAACCACCAATCATAGAAACAAAGAAAATAAAGTATACCCTATACATCCATATAACATCATCTTATAAATTTTCGTGGCTACTCCAGAAGAAGAGAAGAAGGCGCTGGTTCGCCAAAACGCGCGTAGAGAAATATCTTGCCACTCTCCCCCTCTTTAACTTTACTTGTATTCTTATATGTAATTTGATTCGTGTATGGTGTTTAATTTTTCAATGTACAAACTATATATATTTCTTTTGCATATTAATCCTGAAATGTGATATTGTATGTTTTCTGTCAATTTTTAATAAACTATGGAATTTTTTAACTAAAATTAATGTTGTAGCCCAGTTCCCTTCAAAGTATTATTTTTCTATATTGATTTATTTCTTCCTGGTTGCCTAGATTGTTACATTTCAATTGTTTATTTTTTCCCTGGTCTAGGAACCTTATTTCCGTGAACTCAGGGGGTCCTTGTTAAATATATGCTGACAGTGCTTTGGTGAACATTGGAAGTTCTGTGTTTAAAGAGGGTATGGTATATGTGGCATTATCATGAGTCAGAACTTTATCAGGATTGTACTTCATTGAGTGTGATGAGACAAAGATTTGTGCAGATCTAGATTGTGTTAAAGAATACAGTAGGTTAAGAAGAGAGTATGCTCCACATTTGCCTCAATATCCTCTGTTTGAAAAATGTGTGGTAGGCCGAAAAAGAAGAAATGAAAATAATTGCAGTGAGGTAGTAGCAAAAAGACAAAAAGTAGATGAAACTGTAATTGTAAGCAGAAAGAAAAAGCATTCTGTTCAAGATGTTGTTGGATTTCAATTTGAAAACAGTTCTGGTGTCAACTGCTATGCTAATGTAGTGGTTAATGTTGTTTTGTTTCTTAAAACTTTACAAGAACAGATTGTTGAAAATCAGGATCAAAGATTCTGAGGTTTATTGAATTCTATGTTTCAGAAATGTAGCAGTGATAGAGCAAAAATAGAAAGTGTAACAGAAATTCGAAATATTTTAGACATGTGTTCTGGTCAAGATACATTTTCACAGAACATTCAGCAAGATTGTCAGGAATTTTTAATGTATATGTTTGGTGTTTTGCAGGATAAAGGTGTAGATGTAGAACATCTTTTTAGCCTTTCTTATCAATGGCAGCATGATTGCCACAATTGTAGTTTATCAAGTACTACTAAAATAGACACTGAAAGATTTATATATTTGACTTTACCAGACTGCAAATCACTGTCATTTAATAATCTAGTTAAAGCAGCTGATCATAATATGGTGTGTACCCAATGTAAGTGTCCAATGCTGTCCACATTATTTATACAAACTTATGGTCAGTATGTCATTTTAGTTTTCCAACGATGTAGACCTGATGGAACTAAATTGACAACTTGTATCAAAAATTTTGTGGCTTCTCAGTTATCAATTTCAGGAAGAACATTTAGAACTGTAGCTATTATTTATCATGACGGTCCTTCGACAACATCAGGACATTATACATGCTACTTAAAATGTCAAAAAAGGTTGGAGTTACTGCAATGATTCTCATTTGACTTATAATCAACGTTTGCCTTTTGACTTAAAAAATTCTTACCTAGTGTTTTTAGAACCAAAGTTTTAGTAAAGGTAATTGGCCTTTGAAGACGGGAGCAGTTAATAAAAGGTAGTTAGTTAGTTAGTCTAATGTTTAAAATTATTTATCTCATATAGGTACTGTAAGTGGATCTCATAGTAAGTGATATCAGTTTTATAGGAAATGTTGAGTGATCAAAAAAGAGAATATGAATTTTTAAAATTTGTGAAAATGTAATATGAGCTTTTCTTTGAAAACCTCAGGTAATCTGTAATTTCAGAGTTTAATTAGAGAAAATTCAAAATATACTCATATATCTGACACTATTTGGCCGTAAGGAAAGTTAAAGGTATGAATAATAAGTCATAACTTAACACAAGGAGGAAAATGAAAAGGTTGAGAATTATTTCAGATGTTCTTAGATCTTTTTTCTTAGAAAGTCAATGAAATAGAAGTTTTAGAAAGCAGCAGAGTATTTTCCTATGAAAAGGACCTTCACTATCTACTATTTGGCCTCAAGGAAAAGTACGTGAATCAAAGGTTAGTGTACATATATGATTTGTAAGTTTATATGGTTTTTTTTTAACACAATGTTTTAGATTGTGTTTTTTTACCCGCAGTTATATGATGAAGAGTTTGAACTCACTGTTTTAATTGAAATTCAATATATTCCCGGAACAGCAAAAATAAACTATGTAACATATTGTATAAGTCATTCTATAGTTTGCATTGTGTAATTTATATTGTATTCCCATTGTCTCACACTCATTTTCCTTTTTCCACCCTTATTCAGCTCTCTTTATTCACTTACACTGCCTTTCTTTCACTTTGTTTCATCGCTGTTCCTTTACTCCACTTCTTTCACAACTCCTCAATCCAATTTCAACTGTCTGCATTTCCTCTCTCCCTTGCACCACTTTTCAGCCTTCTCATATTCTCTCAGTACCACTGCTTTAGTTCTCTTCCCCTCTCTTTCCTTCTTTTGCTCCTTTAAACTTTTTCCTTTCTTCACTCATTGTACAGCACTTCACTCAGTCCTTCTCTTTGACTTTCTGTGTGCTTACTTCCTCACTCCTTTTTCCTCTATCGTTCAATGTTAACCTCATTCCTTTCATCCCTTCACTCTGTGACTCCCCTTCACTCACTCTCAGTCATCTTCAATTCCTCTTTCTTATAAATGGATCCTAATTTAGACTCCTTTCCATTTCACAAATTTTCCTTTTACTTACTTCTCTTTCCTGATTTCGTTTTGGTACCTCAAATTCTTTTAGTATCTTACTTACCTTCAGTAACTTGTTCTCCTTCTATTTCTTTTTCCCTCTTTTTTGTCTTTCTAGATTACTTTATTTACGTTTCTGTATCCATCACGCTTGCTTTATTTCTTAGTACAATGTTTTTGATTTTTTACCTCTTGACCTGTTTCTTCTATTTTAAAATATATATTTTACTAATTATAACTTTTTTTTCTTTTGTCTTTCACAGATATAAAGTGTAGTTTAAACATGCAATTAAGTTGTCATTAATTATATGGTAAGTGTGACTAAAAAATGTAGTTTGTCATCACCCTTTGCTTTAACTTCACTACTTTTCTCACACCCTACCTCACCCCTGTTTCCTTAATCTGCTTCCCTCACTTATTCTTATCCTCCATGTTTATTTCCCTTTTCCTTACTTTCCTAACACATTCAACTTCTTTCAGTCTTCCTGCTCACCCACACTCCCCCACTTTCCTTTCTTTTCTGGTTCACTCAGTCTCTTTCTATCCTTACTTCCTTTACTCTCTCTGTTCTTTCTCTCTGTCACTCTCCATATCTTACCCTTATTCACTGTTATCCACTCTCTTTCACTTCTCTTTACTTACACTCACTGCTCTTTTCTTTCCCTCCGTTACCGCTGTTCCTTTTCTCTGGTTCCGTCACTACCCGTCATTCCCCATCCTTTACTTTCCTTCCTTTTACTTTCATCACCCATTCACATTCTCCCAGAACCTCTGCTTTAGTCTTCTTCCTCTTTCTTCTCTTCTTTTGCTCCCTTATTCATTTTCCTTTTCTCAGTTACTTCCACTTATACATTTTCTCTGTTTTACTATTTATTACACAGTCCCTCTGTGTTCTTCCTTCTAGCTCTCTTTCTCTTTACACCACTATCTCTGTCCCCTTTGCTCATGCTCACTCCTTCATTATTATTATTTTTTTTTTTTGGTACGCTCCCGGTACGCGCACTGGGGCGCGAACCGGGAGCGCTCCAGGGTGAAACATTAAAAAAAATGAATATACTTTAAAAAAAAGGTATTATATTAATAAACATATATATTCACTGAAAAAACCATAGGTTTTACACCAGTTATAGATAGGGATTAGCATTTAAAAAACCTATGAAATTCACTGAAAAAACCATAGGTTTCACACCAGTTATAGTTAGGAATTAGCATTTAAAAAACCTATAACGTGGAATTTCAATGGTTTTATGTCAGTAAAATTTCCAGCTAACTATAACTGGTGTGAAACCTATGTTTTTTCAGTGAATATATATATATATTCACTGAAAAAACCATAGGTTATAGACCATATATAGTTAGGAATTCGCATTTACAAAACCTTATTTTACTCACACAAAACCATTGAAATTCCATATATAGTTAGTTGCACTAACTATATATCGCGCACCCGCAATCCACTGCTGATGATGTCACATATTACATCATTCATGACATGGTCAGTGACATCACTGATGACATCACTGATGACATCTCAAATGACATCACTGATGACATCACTGATGACAACATCCAGTGACTGTATGTTTCTGTAAAGTTAAAATATGTCTTACATATTGAAGAATGAGTGGATGTATAAGTGTCTGGATGAAGGATTTAGTAGGTGCATGACTGACTGTATGAGTGAGTGATTAAATGTGTCTCACTGAGTGCATGGGTTAGTGACTAAACTGTCTTAATTTGTGCATCATTATGTCTGTTGTTCTGTAAACTGTTGCATGTGTTGATAAGTAGCTATATGAGTAACTATATGGGTTATTGATTGGTTGCCCAAGTATTTGTATGGGAGACTGAGTGTGTGTGGGTGGCTGGGAGGTGTATGACTCTGTGCATAGATGTGTGAGCAGTTGATTCACTAGATGTATGGTTTCAAAAGTGCATGTGGAAACAGCTGTATGGGCGGTTGACTGTGTGCATGAGTGTATTGGTGAGTGAATGGATATCTCAGTGCTACATGTCAAAGTAAGTACATATGTAAAACACAGTACATGTGAGAGTTGACATATATAAATAACTGTGCATAAGAGCCAGTGAATGTGTGAGTGGCTGTATGGATCATTGTGAACTTGTATCAGGGATTGTATAAGAGAGTAAATATGTGTTAGTATATGTTTGAATAAGTAAAGTTTGTATAACTGTATAGTTGAGGAAATGGAGATGTGATTGATTCTTTGCATGACTGACTAGGTGTGTGAGTAACTCCATGGATGAGTGACAGTCTGTGAGTGTCTGTTTACACTGATTGTATCTAAGGTTATATTAGAGTCTGAAGAGGTTCATCGTATTATCACATGAATGATATCATCAGTGATGTGATCAGTAATGTCAAATGAGATGTCATCAGTGATGTCATCAGTGATGTCATTTGAGATGTCATCAGTGATGTCATTTGAGATGTCATCAGTGATGTCATCAGGGATGTCACTGACCATGTCATGAATGATGTAATATGTGACATCATCAGCAGTGGATTGCGGGTGCGCGATATATAGTTAGTGCAACTAACTATATATGGAATTTCAATGGTTTTGTGTGAGTAAAATAAGGTTTTGTAAATGCGAATTCCTAACTATATATGGTCTATAACCTATGGTTTTTTCAGTGAATTTTCAAGGTTTTGTAAATGCTAATTCCTAACTATATATGGTCTATAGCCTATGGTTTTTTCAGTGAATATATATATATATACATACATATATAAACATATCTCATCTGTATATCTATATAAATACAAACATAAATGCATGCATACATATACTTATATGCATACAGATGCATGTTATTTACATGAAAGTTGAAAACACACTAATAAAAGCAAAGCTAAAAAGCCACCTCATTACAAACAGAATGGCTTTAACTTAAACGAGGGCGAGATCTATTGCATTTATAATGCTTGTTTACTTTGGTTCCATCAAGAAGGCATTCAGATGTGTCACACATTTGCCATAAATTCTGAATGTTAGCACTCTAGTTGCACATTAGATCACTGTAGTAAAGCTACTGCTCACCAGGGACGTCTGCTGCTGGTATTCAAAGTGCATGTTTCAGTCTGCAGGTCAGAATTTTTTTAATGAAATAGAAGAGGATTTGAGAAGTCACTCAAAATGATCCCTAATTTTTCTTTCTGAAGCACTAATCATACTTTCTATGGCAAAATTAACCCCCTCATGTTGTTCCTTTTTAAATTGAGTGTTTTCAGACTTACCACTTCATTCCAATCAAGATGGCTTCTGGTGTGCCATACTTTTGTCATAAGTAAGACTGTTAGCGCTCTAGTTGTTCTTTAGAACACTCTGGGACATTCTGTCATTGGGCTATACTTGGGGTACATCTGGGTGATATTTGGGCTACATTTAGGCTCTTTTGTCTCTGGTGGCCATCTTGGGAGACTGTATGTCAGAATTTTTTAATGAAATTGAAGAGGGTTTGAGAAGTCACTCAAAATGTGCCCTAATTTTTCTTTCTGCAGCACTAATCATAATTCGTATGGCAAAATATACCCCCTCATTTTGTTCCTTTTTAAATTAAATGTTTTAAGAGTTACCACTTTATTCCAATCAAGATGGCTTCAGGTGTGCCATACCTTTGTAATAAGTAGGACTGTTAGCGCTCTAGTTGTTCTTTAGAACACTCTAGGAGGCTGCAGTAGAACACACAGGAATCAACTGACAGTCTCTGTCCTTGTTGGATGTACATGTTTTACTGAGAATGTCAGACTTCATTTTCACATGACTGAGAAAGTTAATGTGAATTTACAGAAAATATGCTTTCAGTTTAGCTTATAGATCCCCTTCCAAACCACTGTGGGAAAATCATGAGATATTAGTTTTCTTTCAAACAATATTCATGATATCACAGCAGAAGGTTTTTTCACATGGTAAAATCACCTTAGAACCCACCACAATTCCTAAAACGAGTATGGTACCATCAACAAATGATTTATAATGTAACTAAAGTCCTAAAACCCTCTATTAACTACAATGCTTTTTAATGAGGTGCTATCATGTATATTGGTCCCAAGATGGCTGCCAACACTTCTTGGATGAAGTGCTGACAGCCAATCAGATCAGATGTGTGGTTAGGCTCCGCCCAGATATATATCTTTTTTTTAACCTAAATTACTCAAAATCCACTGGAGCACATATATTGAGACCTAGCAAAGGCACATCGGGCTAACAGTCCCTACAATTTTGCCAAGTTTCGTGCAAATCCATTCAGCCGTTCGAGCTAAAAGTGAGGCCAACCGCCCTATGGAAATTAACATGGGAAAAACGCTTTTTGGGACCCCCCTTTTTTCTCGGCCCCCCCTTGATGAAACCCCCCCAAATTGTCAGGGGCTGCTCAGAAACAAAATGTTCAATTTTCCTGAAAATTTCAGCCGATTCCGTCCACAAACGCCAAAGTTATTAGACATAGAATTTTCAAAAATCCCATAGAGAAAAAATCTAACTATATATACCTACTGGCGACCGCCAGTAGGTAATATATATATGGCGGTCGCCAGTAGGTATATATAGTTAGGATTTTTTCTCTATGGGACTTTTGAAAATTCTATGTCTAATAACTTTGGCGTTTGTGGACGGAATCGGCTGAAATTTTCAGGAAAATTCATTTTTCCATAGGGCGTTTGGCCTCACTTTTAGCTTGAACGGCTGAATGGATTTGCACGAAACTTGGCAAAATTGTAGGGACTGTTAGCCCGATGTGCCTTTGTTAGGTCTCAATATATGTGCTCCAGTGGATTTTGAGAAATTATCGTTTTAAAAAACAGGTATATCTGTGACAGCGTCCCGGGTAGCGCTCCGGTTCGCGTACTTTTCGCGTAACGGAACTTTGCGAAGCGAAGCTGATTGGCTCTCCGGTGTCTGTCAACATTCTAAACAGTCCTGAGCGGCCGCCATCTTGTCTCTCGGTAGGATCGAGAGACAAGAGGAGGGCAAAACGAAGGGGGAAATGACCATAAGGGGGCATAGTAGATCCTCACTGACCCCCTAGGTTTGATGTGGAGGCTTTAAAAGGGCCCCGCGGGGCAAAAAAAAAATAAAATCGTTTTTTTTTGCGTGGGGTGTGTCCGGTATGCGCACCGGAAAGCGGTCCGGGGAGCGTACTATAAGGAAACAAGAATGAAAGACTTTTTAAATATTGTATGTTTATTGATTGTTCGTTTTGGTGTTTTTTTTTTTTTTTTTACTTACGTAGCAACATGTAGGTACCAATGCAGAGTCTAAAAATAAATAAACGCCGTCTCCTTTGTAGATATCTTGCAAGTTGTTTCAGAAGTTATTGTGGTATATGGAATTCATACCATAGTCTGTCTGGAAAGCCGAAACAATATGGAGGCAGGAGATGATAAAGAGATGTTAAATACACATTGGAGATAATATAGTTGGAGAAAGGAAGTAACTATGAGCAAACTTACTATGTAACACAAAAAAGTTGTACAGTATATTTTAAGTCTCACTTTATATTATATCTATTTGGGTACTATTTCATAATTTACATATAAAAAAGAATAATGTCTCAAACAATTTTTTATTTTAAAATTTAAATTTATTGTTCTGATTTTTCAAAATCTAAAAGAATTTGTAACATCAATTCAACAGGTATGTCCTCCTTTTCATTCCATGATTCATATTCTTCTACACATTCAATTAATTCTTCGTCTAATGTGTCATCCAAAAAGTCATTTTCATCATTTTCTTTATTTGGATTGTTTTCAATATTTATTTGAAAGGAAATATTATTTTCTTTCTGTTGTGCTTCCATTTTCTTGCTGTAAATTGCATAAAAATTCAAAATATCAGTAGAGATAGGTTACTGTTGGGTTAAAGTTCATGCAGGTACTTGTGAGTTTTTAACAGTGAAGTTATCTTTGGGCACTGTATGGATTGAGGCAGGAAGTAGAACTATTAAAAAGTGCCTGTGATGAAGACTAAGTAAATTCATAACTATACCATTGAAGCCTAACTCAATCCATAATTATAACAGAGAAGCCTATCTCAATCTCTAACTCTTACAGCGGGACAGTATATAACTATCTGAAAACGTTTTCACAAATTATCATAACATAGTTCTCATTTCAAATTTTTAAAATAACTTCTTACCTTTCAAAAACAAGTTTAAGTTGTCAATGAAAATGTTCTTGCAATGTACTTCAGGAAGTAGTAGTCAAAATGGCTGTGTTTTTCTCTCTTTCTTTATATATATTCAGGTAATAATCAATCAAATTTTAGGTTAAAAAAGTAGAAAATGAAAGTAACATTTTAATTGGTTGTCAATTCCAACACTTCCGATGTGTTTTGTGAAGTAATTTACCTCAGGGAATTTAGAGAGGTCTACATGCTAAATGGCTAAATGGAATTCCAACCAAATTTGTGAAAATGGTAGGGATTGGTATGAAGTATGCGCTAATGTATATTTGGTGAAAGTGTCTCCAGTGGTTTTTCTGTAAACTACTTTCCCACCTTTTTTGAGCGAGTGCTTGTCAGTGCGTGTCCCGGTACGCAAACCTGCAGCGTTACGGGAGTCCTCCATTTTGTGTTTTGGTAGAATTGAGATACAAGATGGAGGGTAAATAATGTTCAGAATGGGTAGAAGGGGGCACGGTAGACGTATCCTGACCCCCTAGGTTTTCTGAGGGTGGCTGAGGAGGCTCATATATGTCGAAAAAATAATTTCAATTTTTCGCGCGGTTAGCTGCTGGTACGCGAACCGGGTAGCGAACCGGGAAGCGAACATAAGTGAAAATTAGTGAAAAAAGGTACATTCAAAATTTTAAAAGAGTAATTAAAGTTAAGGTAGCTCTGAAAAGAGCTTTTGGGTTCTGTGTAAGTTCTAGGTACTTAAAAGTAGGTACCAATACACAGTCTTAAATTTTGTATGAAAACTCTGTTCCCCTCATCTGAAAAGTGCACGCCATCTCCTCTGTAGATATCTTGCATGTAGTAACGCAAGTTAATATTATTATTATGTTTCTTATATAGCGCCAGAATCGACCCCCGAAGGGGTATCTCTGTGCTTGCCTTGGGAACCCGTCCTGGCTTTGTCCCTGTGAGATAGCCCCTACAGAGCATCCCCAAGGTGAAAGCCAGGCATGTGGAGATTAAGCAAGCTTAATGCCCAGAGTTGCAGAGTGTGAACCCATGATTAGGTCAGGCACCGAAGCGAGAATTATCAAGTCCGTGGACATTTGAGCTCAAGACCCTGCCGCGTCGGGAATTGAACCCTGGTCCCGGGTCTTACCTCTGCTTCAGGGTCTGCCTGCTCTAACCAGTGAGCCACACTTCTCCACATTGTTGTAGTTGTAGATGGAGCCCATTCCATGGTCTCTCATGTAAGCTGAAACAGACTTATTTACATGCTTCCTCGATTTCTCAATTTGTGGACAAAATTGATTGGACCACCTCCATTTTTGTCTTTGGCATATATTGGAATATACCAAGGCAGTTTGAGGAAAAAGTGCCATCAATTGCTCAAAGGTGTCCTTTAAGAGCATTTCCAGACCTACCCCAGTCAAAGTGCCCAAATCATTTCCTCCACAGTGCACTATTATGAGGTCAGGGTTTGGCAAATGTAAAAAGGTTTTCACCAATGGTATCAATTGGTGACATTTCAATCCTCTTTGGCCAATCCATTTGATTTCTACATTTTGTAAATTGAGGTTGTGTAAATTTCTGTTATATGCATACCTGTGAGCCCAGTGGATGTAGCTATGTCCTAGAATCCAGACAGAAAACATGGCGAGAGGAGGTTCTGCTGCAGTCAGATGAAGTGTGGGAATGAAATGGCAGTTGAAACAGTGGAGTTTGTAAAGAAAAAAAACTGTGGAGTTTGAGTGCTAATGATTCATTAGCAGTGATTGGTGGATTTCCATTGCTGAAAACAGAAAGTTAGGGTGCATGGATGTGTTCTTTGAAAGATGTAATTTGAATGGTTAATAAAAAATAATGTTATGAAAGATTGCAGTGGATTAGCAGGTGTACTGAGAGTTCAGAGTTCATTTGAAACATTGTTGTGTGAACTTGTAAACATGAGAGGTCTGGCAGGAGGTAGTTGCTATGGAAAAAGGGCAGAAAGGGCAGAGGGGGGAAGGGTGTTGATTTGAAAAAAGTGAGGGAAGAGTTTTCATTGGCTGACATGAGAGATATGTGTGATGAATATCAGCATTTCAGTGCCTTTGTTGGTTCCAGCCTCTGGAGTGCATACCTTTTGTTCTGCTAAAGAAAAATTGGTGTGTTTCTGAGACTGTTTTGAAATTCAAAAAGCATTTGTTAAGGTGAGATATCGTTTCTTTATTTTAGATAGAGACTAGTATGCTTTTTTGAGAAAATAAGAAAGCCAGCTGTGCATTTAAAATGATGTTTTGAGTCAAGTGTTTGCATTATGTTTTCAAAGAAGATTTTGCATTCTTTTACCAATTGTAATTGCAGATAATGTAAAGTATTAGTACTGACAAGGTGTGGTTGTACATAGGAGCTGTGCTGTGTTTTCAAATTATGATCAGAAAATCGTTTTTAAGGAAAAGGAATGCTTTTAAAATTTATGAGAATTTATTTACTTGCGATGTGACTCCTGCAATGCGTCGCTTTTGCGGAACAGATGCATGATGCATCTGTGTTGTTTTTGCCCCATGGTGCTCCACAGTGTACATGTTAAAAGTGATGCATAAGTGGTGCAAGGGCCTTGTAAATACACCCCTATGTGTGCTTGGCCATTTCAAGTCACTTCCCCCTGGTTCAAGGGCCTTGTAAATACGTCCCCATGTGTGTTTGGTCATTTGTAGTCACTTTCCCCGTGGTGCAAGGTCCTTGTAAATACGCCCCCATGTGTGCTTGGCAAATTTTGATTTTGATTGTTTGAGTTACATAGCCATGTTAAAAGTGATGGAAAAAAAGGTGCAAGGACCTTAAAAAAACGTTTTCATGTGTATTAGGGCATTTTAAGTCAGTTCCCCATGAATGTAGGTATATCATTGTTTTACATAAAAGGTTTAAAAACGTTTTTTGAAATCAATTAGGTTTCTTGATATGTACTGCTAGTGTTTCAGAGGTTGTTTGGGGCATATTTACAAGGCCTTTGAGTCCCTTTGATGTAATTTTTCCAATTTTAATTTAAGACATTTCCCCTGGAGCAAGGTCCTTGTAAATACGCTCCCATGTGTGCTTGGGTAATTTAAGTATTGATAGGGTGTGCTTCTACATAGGACGTAGACTACATCTGCACAATGAGATAACTAAGCTGAAGAAATACAGGTGATGTGATTGTTAAATGTGCAAAAATATTTGCACGTTTTTCAATTATATCACTTGTGTTTCCTAACATTACGAATCACATTGTGCAGATGAGGTTTAGGCGTGTTCAGGGAGATAGAGGAGGTCTGGCCTTTGTTCAAGAGTGCAGTGAACATGATTCACTTCGTTGGTAGGCCTGTACATGTATTATCACCTCTGTACTCTTCAACAAGCCTAAATTTCATCTGCAACCCTGAGTAGGCCTCACCTCAAACAAACTTCTAGATAGTCCACACCTTATCGTCATCCTGAATCAATCATTTAAAGTGTTAGGGGCAGATTTATGATGGCTGTGCGCCTATTTTGTGCTGCTGTTGCGTCACTTTTATAATGCAGGAGAGATTTACAAGATGCACCATGTTGCAAGAAAGCAGCCGCGGGTCGTGGAGGGAGTTACGGTGGGGCAGGGAGGCGGGGAGGGGGAGGGGCAGGGTGGAGGGACCTAAACACTGGCATATGGATTATTGCAGGTAAGTACACAATTTAATGTGTGTCAAGTTTCATGTGGGCTTTTTGTTGCAGGGTGGGCAGTCATTTGCATGAAAGCCCTGTAAAACTATCACAGTAAAATTAAGAAGATTTCACTGAATCATCTTTATGGCATTGCTGAATCAAATCCTTACTGTTATTGATTTACTGTTTGGCAATAGTGGTTAATAACATTTTTTATTATATTTTACCACAGATTCAACTGCAGATTATTTAGAAATTAGACAATGCCGTCTAAGGATAGAATCCGAAAGGCTACGAAACGTCAAAGACAGCAGATTTCTAAATGCTTGCAGCAGTCCTCTACATTAAAATCTCGTCAACGCACGAAGAAAGCTCCGGGTAAGAGAACGAAATCATTCCTTAGAAACATTTGTAGAAACAAAAGTATAACTATAGAACAAGTTTTAGTCCTGAAAAAGAGAGCCAATTTAAATGGAAAGGAAAGGCCCGTCAAAAAAGTTTCTGCTAGAGCAGGAGATAACTCTGTGCATGGTAGTAGAAGGGAAAATACATTCAGGGACATTCGTAGGCGAATGTTCCGCAACAGGGTAATTGTCAATTTGCTAAAACAATTTAAGAAAGGCCAACAGAAAGTGGCATTTTATAAGAAAAAGAAAAATGTAGAGAAAATTATTGATCAGGCTTTCGAAATTAAGCGAAAGTTATTTATTTTGGTAATTAATAGAATTAGGAAACTAAACAAGGTAATTTATGTTTTCAAATCAAATAGTAGATGGAAGAGAGTAGTTAATCGAAGTAATTTTTGTGAAGTTTTCTCAGGAGAATGGATGCATAGTTCAAATAGTGAGGCATTTTTTAATGAGAAGAGTTATTTTCAAGACAATGATTTGGTGCATGCAGTTGACAGCAGTGGTCGAGCATATGAGGTAAAAGATGGTCGTCCGGTTGAAAAAGAAAAACTTGTGTCTGCAGATGCAGAAGAGGTGTTAAGTGATGACGTTTTAGGGAGACGTCCTAAGGGACCAGTGTACACCTGGAAGTGTAGTTCTATTTGCAGTGTGCGACAGGATTCCATCAATTTGCTTTGTGATTTTGTACGGACATTTAATAAGAAAAGTTTAAAACAAAAAATAAAGTTGTTGCAAGAATTAGATCCTTGCAGAGTGAGACAAGTGACAGGTTTGCATGGTCATTCACTGGCTTGTCTTTCCAGGAGAGTATGCCAGAGTGTTTTTCATCATTTCAGGATGCTAGCAGTGCATCATAATAAAGTGAGGAAATTAGTTAGAATGTTGTATTATGCTAAGAGTCCAGCAATTATGCTTAAACAATTAAGCAGTGCTCTTTTGCATGGTTCTGAAGTAGATGTGAAGAATATTTGTCAAGAAATTGAGTTCTGTTACTTTGCTGGTAAAGAGAACAATGTTGAAATTGACCCACTAGAAGAAGGTAATGTGGAAGAGAGTGTACAGATTTTCAGTACACATAAGTTTCACAAGGAAATTTCCATGTTTATGGTGAAATCAAGTGAGAGGCCTAATTTCACTTGTGTGTGTTGTCGACAGACTTATTATAAGAATCAGACTAAGTTAGTTGATTTATATGCAAAAAGTGATATGGAAAACAATAGTGAATGGAAGGATTTTGCCACATACTTGATGGTAGAAAATTTTTTGATTTGGGAGCGGACCAACGTATGTGTACTTATTGTTTTAACAAATTAAACCAAAACCAGGTGCCTGCTAGAGCGGTTAATAATAATCTGGAATTGGTTGACATTCCTTCTGAATTGAAGGATTTAAATACTTATGAATCTATTTTGATTCAAAGTGTCCATCCCTTCCAGGCTATTGTACGAATGGAGCCAAAGACAGGGAAATTGCCTCCATCAGATTTACAGAGAGGATTAAAGGGAAGAGTTGTTTATTTGCCTTTAGATTTGCAGAAAAACATTAATACAATTGGAGTAGAGAAAGTGGAAGAGGAACCTCTGATTATCATAGTTAATGGGGTTCCGGCAAAGAGTAAGAAAATCTGGCAAGATTTAGTGGATGTTAGGAAAGTCAAAAAGGCAACATTGTATTTGATAAAAAACAATGAGTACTACACAAATGTATGTGTTGCAGAAGAGGAAGTAAGTGAAGAAGAGGACAGCGATTTGTGTGCTGGACAAATTGAGAAAGTAGAAGCCTCTAAAAATGAAGAAATATATGAACATTATAGTGTTCATCCTTTGCATTCCAAGGAAGTCATGGGGAATGCTATTGAGTTGTTTCAAATGAAACAAGCCAAAGGGAGTCCCATTAGTGTTTGGGAGGAAAGTTTGGAAGCTCAATGTTTCCCACAGTTATTTCCCACAGGTCAAGGAGGAAGATATGATGAGCGACCTGTTCAAATTCCTGCTTCAGAATACCGGACTTTACGATTGTATGCAGAAGATCCTAGGTTTCGTCAATGCATTCCCTATTTGTTTCATCTACTGTTTGAAAGTGATCTCTCAGGATTGTCTTATGCAGTGAACCACATCTTGAAAAGTGGTGTACAACTGCAAAATATCTCGGCAAGGGACTTTATGGATAAAGTCAATGTGCAAGACGGTATTTTGGATTCTCGCCTGATTAATCTCATGGCTTGTCAGCGTGGTACTAATGAGTATTGGTACCGCTGTCATGGTGACTTAAAATGTATGCTGAGGAACTTAGGAACTCCCACATGGTTCCTCACTCTCAGCTGTGCTGAGTATGGCTGGGAAGACTTACTTGAATTTCTACGAGAGGCAAATGGAAACATTGAAAATATCGAATTCAAGACACCCGGAGAACTGTGCTCTTTGGATCCAGTGAATGTATGCAGATACTTCAATCATAGATTTGAAGCTATGATGTCTTTCATCACGAACAAGAAAAATCCACCTCTTGGAGAGGTGTTGGATTTCTTCTGGAGAAAGGAGTATCAAGCAAGAGGTGCTCCTCATATACATATGTTGCTATGGATCAAAGATGCACCCAAATTTGGAACAGATCCGGATGACTTAGTGATGAGTTTCATAGAACAGTATGCTACATGTGCTGTTCCAAAGACAAACGAAGATAAAAGTCTAAGAGAACAAGTTTTACGGTTTCAAAGCTTTCGTTGTGGAAAGTACTGTCATCGTAAATTCAGAAACAAGGACAAGTACTACACCAAATGTCGTTTTGCATTTCCACGGTCGGTGATATCTAAAGGAGGAGTGAACAATTTGATGTCTTCTCTGCGACATAATGTGATGAGGAAATCACCCAAAAACACATACAATTTGAAAAGAAACGAAGAGTCCAAGTACATTAACGACTACAACCCAGTGATTTTGTCCATGTGGAATGCTAACATGGATATACAGTTTGTGGCTGACAACTGTATGGCTGTGGCTCGGTATGTGACGTCTTACATCACCAAAAAAGAAAAGACAGAACTGAAGGATATGTGGGAGGATATTCCCCATTAAAAGAGCCTCAGTAAGAAGTTGTACAGTTTCAGTCTGAAGATGTTGTCGCATCGAGAAATCGGAGCTTACGAATGTTCTGACCGGTTATCTTCAGCAAGTCTCTATGCCAAATCTAGGAGTATCATTTGGGCGAGTCTTGGTCTTGCTGCAACGCGTAATCGAGTTCTGAAACCTGTATGGGAAATTGAGTATTTGGCGGAGAAGGAGCCAAGCAGTACAGATATTTTGAAGACCAACATGTTGGATACATATTATCCAAATAGAAGCAGTCACCTGGAGAATGTTTGTCTGTATGATGTTCTACAAAATTACATTTTCAAGAGGAACATCAAAGAAGATATTGATAAAGGAGTGTATGCTGTAATTGGAAGTGAGGGATGTCTGGTCAAGCAAAGAAAATGTCATTTGGTAAATCATCGAAAATTGAATTGCGAATCTCCAGAAAGAAAAGAGTTTTTCTATTTAGCTCTTTTGCAACTTTTCAAGCCTTGGCGTGCAGAAGAGGAACTGCTTGGAGATTTCCTCTGTTATGAAGACTCTTTTAATGCAGCCAAGGAGTCCATAGAATGTCCTGTTTTTCCAAAATATCTAGAAATGTTGAATGCAGAATTAGAGCAGGAAGCAACAATTGCAGCTGAGATTGCTAGAGACAGTTCTCAGGACAGTCAGAGTTCTGTTTCATTGAGTCAGGATCCACTAGGAGAACCAGTTATCGAAAATGAAGCTGCCACTGCTATGATTGAAGTGGAAAGAGCCATGGCACATGCTCAGAAGGATGCTGTTAACTTAGAAGATTTGGAAAGACAACTCAACGTTGAGCAGAGGAAAATATATTACGAAGTTACCAACCAAATTGATCATGGATTAAGTCATGAGAAGAAAGAGTGCTCATGTATGTCGTTGAAGCCTGTCCGACTGTACGTGAGTGGAGAAGCAGGAACTGGAAAAAGTTTCCTCATTTAAGCAATTTCATGTTATCTGCAGAAAAGGACTGAGTCATCGCTGTCTTGTGTTGTCACCGCTCCAACTGGACTGGCATTACATAACATTAAAGGGATTACTTTGCATCGGCTACTGATGCTGCCAGTGGAGCATGATAACAAATTACAATACCACAAGTTATCTGGGGATGCTTGTTGTGAAGTATCTAGAGTCCTGAAGAAGATGAAACTTCTATTCATTGACGAAGTAAGCATGGTTTCCAATGTCATGCTTGCCTTTGTGCATTTGAGAATGCAGGAAGTTCTTAAAACAGAGTATGATGTGTTATTCGGTGGCAAACACATCATTGTTTTCGGTGATCTTCTGCAGCTGACACCAGCGAAAGGACAACCAGTGTTTAAACTGCTTACGCATGAACATACCAGGAAGTGCCTAGGGAGCATTGGCAACGTTAACATATGGTTAAACTTCAATTATGCTGAGCTGCGTGAAAACATGCGTCAGGCGAAGGACGAAGATTACAAGAATATTCTACAAGATGTTAGAATCGGGAAAGTGACTGAGCGTGGAAAAGAAGCTTTACATGCACGATTACTGTCAAATTTGTATCCAGAAGAAGACGTTCTGCCAGAGGATATTTTTCAGAAAATTACTGAGAAGAAATCTGGAATATGTTTGATGCCAACTCTTGCAGAATGTTCCATCTTCAACAACAAAATGTTGAATTTAGAAAACCAAGAGATTGTGAAACTGTAAGCTATTGACAGAATAGAGCATTTGGGAGCAACAATTATTTTGTCTGAGAATTTGAAATCTAAATTGGATTCATTAGAGAAGACTATATCTAAAACTGTGGGTTTTGAAAAGACTCTGAATGTGTGCTTAAATTGCCGTATCATTTTGAGAAGGAATTTACATGTTGAAAGAAGTCTGGTAAATGGATCAATGGGTAATGTTGATTTTGAGAAATACAGAAGTAGAGATGGAATTGAATTTTTAAAAATTAAATTTGATGGTATTGAGGAAGTACAGCTAATTGGTCGTTGCACAGCTAGGTTTTTGCTTGTAAAAGACTTATATGTTCGCCGTAAGCAGTTTCCTGTTTGCTTGGCATATGCGGTGACAATTCATAAATCGCAAGGTTTAAGTGTAGACACTGCTTTAGTTAATATTGGCAGTTCTGTGTTCAAAGAGGGTATGGCTTATGTAGCATTGTCACGAGTCAGAACTTTATCGGGATTGTACTTGATTGACTGTGATGTCACAAACATTTGTGCGGATCTAGATTGTGTTAAGGAATACAATAGGTTAAGAAGAGAATATGCGCCACATTTGCCTCAATATCCTTTGTTTGAGAAACGTGTGGTAGGCCGGAAACGAAGAAATATCAGTAATAGTAGGGAGGTTGTAGCAAAAAGACCAAAAGTCGATGAACCGAAAATTATAAGCAGACATAAATTGAATTCTGTTGAAGATGTTGTTGGTTTTCAATTTGAAAATAGTTCTGGTGTCAACTGCTATGCTAATGCTATGCTAATGTAGTGGTTAATGTTCTCTTTTCACTAGAGACTTTAAAAGAACAGATTGTGATCAATTCGGAACAAAGTTTATGCTGTTTGTTGAATTCTGTGTTAGAGAAATGTAGCGCTGATAGAACAAGAGTAGAAAGTGTGTCTGAAATTCGTTATCTGTCAGACGAATGTTCAGGTCAAACACAATTCTCTCAAAATATTCAGCAGGATTGTCAGGAGTTTTTAATGTATATGCTTGATGTATTGCAAGATGAAGGTGTAGATGTAGATTATCTGTTTGGCCTTTCTTATCAATGGCAGCATGATTGCGAGAACTGTAGGCTATCAAGTACTACTAGTGTAGACTCAGAAAGATTTATATATTTAACTTTGCCTGACAGTAAATCAGTATCCTTCAATAAGCTAGTAAAGGCAGCCGATCAAAACATGGAGTGTAGCCAATGTAAGTCTGCAATGCTGTCCACGTTAATTATATGAAGTTATGGCAAGTATGTCATTTTAATGTTCCAACGATGTAGGCCTGATGGAACTAAATTGACAACTTTAATTAATAATTTTGTGGCTTCGCAGTTGTCAATATCAGGAAGGACTTTTGTAACTACAGCAATTATATATCATGACGGTCCTTCAACTGCTTCAGGACATTACACAGCTTATTTAAAATCTGGAAACGGCTGGTCATTCTGCAATGATTCTGTTTTAACTTTCAAAAAAAGATTGCCTTTCCACCTTCAAAATTCTTACCTGGTGTTCTTACAACCAAAATTTTAGGAAAGGAATCTTGGGATTTGTTCTGAGGAATTTCAAGAGGTTCTAATGGCTCCTACTCTATATGGCCTTGTGGATAAGTGTAGTACAGAGTGAAAACTGTTTGTGTTTATAAGCTAATTCAAGCAGCAGATCAAAACAAAGAGTAGAGGAAATGTAAGTCTGCAATGCTGTCCATAATATTTATGGAAACTTATGGGTGAAATGTAATTTTACAATTTCAACTACATAAACTGGATGAAAAAAAGTTGTTAATTCTAATTAAAAATGTTTTGGCTACACAGTCATCGATTTCAGGAAGAACATTTGCAACTGCAGCTATTATATATTAAGATGGTCCTTTGACAACATCAGGATATTACACAGCTTATTTGAAATATAAAAAAGGCTAGTCTTTCAGCAAACATTACCAATTGAGTATGAAGCAATGTTGCCTTTTGACTTTTTTTCGGAAGTGAGAATTTAGGGTAGGTAACTGGACTATAATGATTCTAGGTGTTACTGTAATTTAGTGTACTGTTTTAAATTGCTTTGTATGTCTCATTTTTCTTAAAATGATGGAGTTTATCTTTCAGAAAGTGGCGGGCAGAAAATAGTAACAGCACAACAGAGTATAAGCTGTTCATAGGACATCCTTTGACGTCATAGAAAGTAAGTTACTTTTGAGGAGTTCTTATTTCTGATTGATTATATTTTAAGGGTTTTTTAAACACAATCATTTTGATTGTGTTTTTTTTCCCCGCTGTTAATTGATGAATACCTTCAACTCACTGTTTTCAGTGAAATTTGATATATTCTGAGAACAGCAAAAGTAAACCATTAAATATGTATAATTAATTTTGTACTTTGAATTGTGATTTATAATATGTATTCATCTTGTCTCATGCTCACTCTTTTTTTACTACCTTCTATTAAATTAAAAAATTTTGTTCTTTCTAACACAGATTAAAAGTATAAAAATTACAATTGACTAAATTACCGACAATTATAAGGTAAGTGTTTAGTACTCTTTACGTTACATCTCTATCAAATTTAACTTTTATTAGTTCCACTGCTTCATTTCTTTAACCTTCAGTTTCCTGCCTTTGCTACTTCCCTCATTTCTTTTTCTATTACTTACTTATACTACTCTTTCCACTCCTTTTCTTAGCCCCTCTTTCAACAGTAAATGTGTGTTACTCCTTCTATTTGTCTTTCTTTTAACATTACTCTCTGTTTACTTACTCTTCTTTTTTAAAAAAAATTATTTTTTTTAGTTCGCTTCTGGTTTGCGTATCAGCGAGCGAACCGGGAAGCGAATCAAAAGAAATAGAGGTTGCTAGAGTGCTAAACATTCTAGCAATTTTTCATAAAGGGAAGGTAGTTCTGAAAAGAACTTTTTTTATTATTTTTGTTGTTTTATATTTTTTTTTGTTTTTTTGGGGGGGGGGAAACAAAAATTATTCATTAGAAAGGGCTCAACAGGAGCAACAAAAAAAAAAGAAAATTTATTTTCTGGGACGTTTTGTACATTGATGATGTTCAAAAGCTCTATTGATTAGAGTTACACTCCTCTCTCCACAGGAAATTAATTTGCCGCAAGTTAAACAGGTTAATTTCATTTGGCCAAAGTTCATCTGTAGATTTGGGACCGTTTCCCTTGCCTCTGATCCCGTCACTGCCTCTTCATTGGTGGATGTACTGGCAGGTCGGGGGTTATCCACCAGATCACGTATTTGGGCAGCACTGTAATTTATCGGGTGCCACCTCTCCATATGGCGATGCATGGAATAATTACCATAACTGTATTTTTTTTCGGTTCCTCTGGAAAGTTCATTGTGGCAGATCAGGCAGGTAACGTACCGGGCATTTACCTTTTTTTGATGTGGGGGAAATGAAAAAAATTGCCAAATAAAATTTTCTTTTATATGGGACCTCCTTGGCTGTTCTTTTAAAAACCTCCTTGTCCCTTGCTCCTCTTCCTCTTCTTCCTCTTCTTCCTCCTCTTGTTGGAGGATGACCTGAGGAGGTGGTCCTCTCTTCCTTGGAGGTGGTGGTGGTGCTGGGGGTCCACCAGCTGCAGCAATCATTGAAGCCATTTGTAAGGTCGTCAATGTAGGTCTTTCTCTTATAAAAATGAAAGTCAGAGTGAGGAAAAAAGGTGGGACTTTCATCATTTGGGAAAAAAAATGTTCTAAACCAATGAAAAGTGTTAATTTTAAGTCATATGACCAAGCCTTCCATCATTAGGAAACTAAAAGTAAAATGAGCCAATGAAAAGTTTTATAAACTAGTCACATGACCTGTTATGCTTACGTTACGCGCTCCGCGCCTCGGATCGCTTCCGGGGCGCTGCGTTTCGTGCCTTGGTTCGCGTTCCGGAGCGCTTCCGGGTGCGCTAACACGGCGTGTCATAAGACGCATTATGCAGTAACGCGATACGTTACGATGTTGCTTTCTAACGCGGTACTTGCGCTAACGGAATGTTTACCGATTGGCGGACCGGGTCATGGAACAAATTGAAGCTAATGGGAAGCTGCCTGGTTCGCGGACCGGCAGCGAAACAAAAAAAGAATAATTAAATAAATATTTAAATTAAAAAAATATAATACAAAAATATAAAAAATATATTTTTGAATTAGAATAAGAATACATTTTACAGCTTTTGATATTTACTATTAAAAAACCATTGAAATTCACTGAAAAAACCATAGGTTATAGACCATATATAGTTAGGAATTAGCATTTACAAAACTTGAAAATTCACTGAAAAAACCATAGGTTATAGACCATATATAGTTAGGGATTAGCATTTACTAAACCTTATTTTACTCACACAAAACCATTGAAATTCGCATATATAGTTAGTTGCACTAACTATAGATCGTGCACCCGCAATCTACTACTGATGATGTCACATATTACATCATTCATGACATGGTCAGTGACATCACTGATGACATCACTGATGACATCTCAAATGACATCACTGATGACATCACTGATGACACCTCAAATGACATCACTGATGACAGCACTGATGACATCTCAAATGACATCACTGATGACATCCCTAATAACATCTCATTTGACATTACTGATCACATCACTGATGACATCTCAAATGACATCACTGATGACATCACTGATGACATCTCATTTGACATTACTGATCACACCACTGATGACATCATTCATGTGATAATACGATGAACCTCTTCGGACTCTAATATAACCTTAGATACACTCAGTGTAAACAGACACTCACAGACTGTCACTCATCCATGGAGTTACTCACACACCTAGTCAGTCATGCAAAGAATCAATCACACCTCCATTTCCTCAACTATACAGTTATACACACCTTACTTATTCAAACATGTACTAACACATAGTTACTCTCTTATACAATCCCTGATACAAGTACACAATGATCCATACAGCCACTCACACATTCACTGGCTTTTATGCACAGTTATTTATATGTGCCAACTCTCACATGTACTGTGTTTTACATATGTACTTACTTTGACATGTAGCACTGAGATATCCATTCACTCACCAATACACTCATGCACACAGTCAACCGCCCATACAGCTGTTTCCACATGCACTTTTGAACCCATACATCTAGTGAATCAACTGCTCACACATCTATGCACAGAGTCATACACCTCCCAGCCACCCACACACACACTCAGTCTCCCATACAAATACTTGGGCAACCAATCAATAACCCATATAGTTACTCATATAGCTACTGATCAACACATGCAGCAGTTTACAAAACAACTGACATAATGATGCACAAATTAAGACAGTTTAGTCACTAACCCATGCACTCAGTGAGACACATTTAATCACTCACTCATACAGTCAGTCATGCACCTACTAAATCCTTCATCCAGACACTTATACATCCACTCATTCTTCAATATGTAAGACATATTTTAACTTTACAGAAACATACAGTCACTGGATGTTGTCATCAGTGATGTCATTTGAGATGTAATCAGTGATGTCATCAGTGATGTCACTGACCATGTCATGAATGATGTAATATGTGACATCATCAGCAGTGGATTGTGGGTGCGCGATATATAGTTAGTGCAACTAACTATATATGCGAATTTCAATGGTTTTGTGTGAGTAAAATAAGGTTTAGTAAATGCTAATCCCTAACTATATATGGTCTATAACCTATGGTTTTTTCAGTGAATATATATATATATATATCCAACCAAAGCAGGAACCTCATTAAGGAAACCACTGGACATCTTATTTCACACTGTTTAATGGAAATCTTCAGGCAGCAAAGTTAAGGCAGACAGCGACTTTCAAAGTACAGCCAAACGCGTTTCAAGAGCTAACGCTCTCTTCCTCAGTGGCATGGATCACAATGAGTAGCAGCGCATTCCCAGGTGTGTCTCACAGTTCCCGCCCAGATGGGTGTGGCCAACAGCTAGGCCTTGTGGTTAATGTAGTTCATGGGCGCGCTCGCTGCTCTATCAATCACGCAATAATTCCCAAGTGGATGAAAGTCACATCACTGCCAGCCAGCCACCCCGAATTCTTACTGCCATTGTGATGTAAGCGGGACTCACCCTGCAATGCCTCCCGCTCTTGTCCTTCCATGAACAGAAACCTTGTGGAGTCTGAAAAGGACCCGCTCGCCGACGGTAGGTTTTCCTTGCGACCGAGGATCAGCCGCTATAAATCCAACCAAAGCAGGAACCTCATTAAGAAAACCACTGGACATCTTATTTGACACTGTTTAATGGCAATCTTCAGGCAGCGAAGTTAAGGCAGACAGCGACTTTCAAAGTACAGCCAAACGCGTTTCAAGAGCTAACGCTCTCTTCCTCAGTGGCATGGATCACAATGAGTAGCAGCGCATTCCCAGGTGTGTCTCACAGTTCCCGCCCAGTTGGGCGTGGCCAACAGCTAGGCCTTGTGGTTAATGTAGGTAATGGGTGCGCTCGCTGCTCTATCAATCACGCAATAATTACCAAGTGGGTGAAAGTCACATCACTGCCAGCCAGCCACCTCGAATTCTTACTGCCATTGTGATGTAAGCGGGCTTCACCCTGCAATGCCTCCCGCTCTTGTCCTTCCATGAACAGAAACCTTGTGGAACTACATTAACCACAAGGCCTATGTTGTAAATATGGTGATAAATGATGACAGGATACTTCTAGTTGAATACATGTAGATTTATTGTAGGACACAGTTGAGTACACAACCTTGCTAGCTGACCAGACCATCAACTGACACTAGTAGAATTCTCAGGTGGAAGTAAGAACATACCTAGGCATTGAGTACACAACCTCGCTAGCTGACCAGCCCATCAACTGACACTAGTAGAATTCTCAGGTGGAAGTAAGAACATACATAGGCATTGTGGTAGACAGAGAAAGAGAGAACACTAAGAAAGGACTAAGACTACAGACAACCACATTACATGAAGAATCAATGTACAACAGCCTAGCTGTTGGCCTCGCCCATCTGGGCGGGAACTGTGAGACACACCTGGGAATGCGCTGCTACTCATTGTGATCCATGCCACTGAGGAAGAGAGCGTTAGCTCTTGAAACGCGTTTGGCTGTACTTTGAAAGTCGCTGTCTGCCTTAACTTCGCTGCCTGAAGATTGCCATTAAACAGTGTGAAATAAGATGTCCAGTGGTTTCCTTAATGAGGTGCCTGCTTTGGTTGGATTTATAGCGGCTGATCCTCGGTCGCAAGGAAAACCCACCGCCGGCGAGCGGGTCCTTTTCAGACTCCACAAGGTTTCTGTTCATGGAAGGACAAGAGCGGGAGGCATTGCAGGGTGAAGCCCGCTTACATCACAATGGCAGTAAGAATCCGAGGTGGCTGGCTGGCAGTGATGTGACTTTCACCCACTTGGGAATTATTGCGTGATTGATAGAGCAGCGAGCGCGCCCATGAACTACATTAACCACAACGCCTAGCTGTTGGCCACGCCCATCTGGGCGGGAACTGTGAGACACACCTGGGAATGCGCTGCTACTCATTGTGATCCATGCCACTGAGGAAGAGAGCGTTAGCTCTTGAAACGCGCTTGGCTGTACTTTGAAAGTCGCTCTCTGCCTTAACTTCGCTGCCTGAAGATTGCCATTAAACAGTGTCAAATAAGATGTCCAGTGGTATTCATTAATGAGGTTCCTGCTTTGGTTGGATTTATAGCGGCTGATCCTCTGTAGCAAGGAAAACCCACCGCCGGCGAGCGGGTCCTTTTCAGACTCCACAAGGTTTCTGTTCATGGAAGGACAAGAGCGGGAGGCATTGCAGGGTCAAGCCCGCTTACATCACAATGGCAGAAAGAATTCGAGGTGGCTGGCTGGCTGTGATGTGACTTTTACCTACTTGGGAATTATTGCGTGATTGATAGAGCAGCGAGCGCGCCCATGAACTACATTAACAACAAGGCCTAGCTGTTGGCCACGCCCATCTGGCCGGGAACTGTGAGACACACATGGGAATGGGCTGCTACTCACTGTTATCCATGCCACTGAGGAAGAGAGCGTTAGCTCTTGGAACGTGTTTGGCTGTACTTTGAAAGTCGCTGTCTGCCTTAACTTCGCTGCCTGAAAATTGCCATTAAACAGTGTGAAATAGGATGTCCAGTGGTTTCCCTAATGAGGTTCCTGCTTTGGTTGGATTTATAGCGGCTGATCCTCGGTCGCAAGGAAAAACCCACCGCCGGGGAGCGGGTCCTTTTCAGACTCCACAAGGTTTCTGTTCATGGAAGGACAAGAGCGGGAGGCATTGCATGGTGAAGCCCGCTTACATCACATTGGCAGTAAGAATTCGAGGTGGCTGGCTGGCAGTGATGTGACTTTCACCCACTTGGGAATTATTGCGTGATTGATAGAGCAGCAAGCGCGCCCATGAACTACATTAACCACAAGGCCTAGCTGTTGGCCACGCCCATCTGAGCGGGAACTGTGAGACACACCTGGGAATGCGCTGCTACTCATTGTGATCCATGCCACTGAGGAAGAGAGCGTTAGCTCTTGAAACGCGTTTGGCTGTACTTTGAAAGTCGCTGTCTGCCCTAACTTCGCTGCCTGAAGATTGCCATTAAACAGTGTGAAATAAGATGTCCAGTGGTTTCCTTAATGAGGTTCCTGCTTTGGTTGGATATATATATATATATATATATATTAAAGCTTGTCAGTCTTCTTCACAGCTTGTAAAAGAAGACTTAAGCACTCCGGATACGGCAACAGATTTTATTCAAAGCCTACGGCAGAGATGGCAGACGCGTTACAGACAACAGTCCTTCCTCAGTGTCGACAACACGCTGCTCACGGCTCATTTTTGTAAATGCCCTCATTGAAACTGAAAACGGACAATTTTCAATACAAACACATTCAATGTGAAACGCTGGTAAAACGTGGCCGCCATGTTACATATTTTTTAAAATGCAAAACGTAAATAACATTTCTTATCCGGCTGATGCTTCAAATCTATGTGTGCATATTATGAACATTTTATAGAGGCTATTGACCACTGCCAGAAAGCAATAAAATATCGCTGTGTATCGGCATCACACTGGCTAAATTACCAAAAGGAGAAATTTCTCCAACATCAAATGAATGACCTGCCGTAAGCTTAAACCAGGGGCAAATTGTAATCCAGCCGTGTATCGGCATAGCTCCGGTATCACAAAACATAATGTGTTCCGGAGATAAATTCACACAAAAATTCATTCAATCGTGCTTCTGAGAAAGCACAAAGTTAAGAAAGATACACTTCACATAATTCATTAGTGTGAGACAGAATACCAATTCTCATATTCCTTGTATATGGTATTAGTACTCACAATATAAGTGTACATATAGATATGTGAAAATAATAATGAAACGGGAGAAAACGTTTGAAAAGCAAAAGAAGAGAATGAAAAGCCTTATCCTAGCAAAGACAATATATATATATAAACAATTGTCCTGGGCACTCAAAATCAAAGAAATTCAAATGTCTAACAAGGAGTCGTGTAGTATCCATTGTTTTTGCAGCAATAATGTACTTTTCACAGCCAACTCTTGTGTGACCCACGCCTAATACGCAAGGAACTAATACTGTCCGGATCGTTTTTGCTCTTTACCCTGATGAAGTCGGAGGCATATAAGACATAACGACAAAACACATGTTGGCTGTGTAAAGTACATAACTGCTATATACGAATTTCTGTGCAGTAAATAAGAAATCAAGAAAGAATATGTGGACCAAATTAAAAACAACAGATGCTTCGCAACTCCAAGTAGGATGTTTAATTTTCTTTAACTTTCAGTGCTCAGGACAATTATAAAATAAGATGTCGTATCAATCTTCACAGTAAACACTTGGGCACACCTAAAAAAACCAAGTAATATCCCAAAGTGTGTGAATGTCTCGTAAATGTGTATACTACACGCAGCATGTTCTTCAAAGATTATGGGTTTGCATTTTAAATAAATCTTACTGGTGTTATGACATGTGAAAGAGGAAGCGAGTGGGGCCACCCGTAAGTGTGTGGTGGGGCCATAAGAGCATAACTGCTATCTTTGTTGAGCTAATTTTAAAAGTAGTCCATCAGCACTTACTAGTGATTACATGCATAGAGGTCCTTCATATCCATGGCTGTCTACGTAGCATGTTTGGCCAAGAGAACTGTTGCTGGACTAGGGGCAAATGTAAATCTGCATACATGTATTTTATGCCTTCTACACGCAGTGTAGAAGTGAGGGTTTCATTAAATTATGGAAAATATTGTGTAATTCATAATTTGTTAATACAAAAACTTGTTTTTCTTTCTTTTTTATGGAAGTCTAAAACAGTGAAACCATATGTATATGTCTATACATTCATTAAACATGGCTAGCTGATTAAGGCTCAGCTGAAACGCGCGTAGATAGAATTTTCAACTTAAGACATGAAACAGAATGTTTATTTGAGCATTTGAGTGTACCATAGTATAATTGGCGGTTTATCAATTAAATGAAGTATGATGTCAATAAGAAACTGATTAAAATACATGTTATTGTCATCAATTTAATGAATGTATAGACATATACAAATGGTTTCACTGTTTTAGACTTCCATAAAAAAGAAAGAAAAACACGTTTTTTTACAAATAAATTGTGAATTTCTATTGAAATATTTTTTGGGTTTGTAATTATTTTGTTGATAGTGTTTTGGTCCATATTCTAAACTGTTTCCTATAGAGTTATTTACATGTATTAATGCCCTCTCCATGCTCCCACATGTCAACTAAAGCTGAATTCCATAAAATGAGGGTACTTTGACCCACCTGAACTCATCTTGGATTTCTGTTGAAGGTACAGTCAATCAGCTCACTTGCTTTATCATGCCTGGCCTATGCCAATCATTTCTGGCCTATGCAATGGACTATACCATGGAATATGTAATTCCCCGGATGACTGAATCCTTTCCAGTGCATGCCTCTGTTGAGACCAGTACCTTATTTTGGGATCCGACATAAGCACTAAGCACTAATAGGTGGGTTAGAATCATACTAAATCAAGGTGGTCACAGAACAACGTGCTAATTATTATTAATTAGGTAGTCCACAAACTGCATTTTCTTTAATGATTGTCCATTAAGCTGGGGTCGAGTAAAAGGGGAGGTCCCAAAACATGTTTTCCCCATGTAATTCCCCCCTAGGAACTTTAGACTTGGCTACAGCCCAAACTGCTGAATGGAACAACACCAAATTTGGCAGAAAGGTAGCTGTTGGTCCAGAAAATGGCCTTGTTGTTAAATGGTGTAAATACATAAAGATATTTACAGTTGCATAGTAGGGACTCTGAGGATCCGTGACCCCTCCCATGCTGATATCTGATTGGCTGCCATCACTTTAAACTAGGAAGTGTTGGCAATCAACTTGTGACTCTGTTACACCGAATCACAGCAAAAACATTAAGAAAAGAAAATGGGAGGGTAGAAAGACAGTGACCCCCTAGTCATGTTGAGGGTTTCCCACTGGGACCCTGGAAGGCCAAAAATGAATTTTAGGTTAGGTGTGTGAGTGGTTCTGTGGTTGATGTCATCAGTAATGTCATTTGAGATGTCATCAGTGATATCACTGACCATGTCATGAGTGATGAAATAGGTGAGGTCATAAACAGTGCATTGCGGGGCATAAGTTATAGTTCGCTCAGGTAGCTATAACTGCTGAATGTCACTGGTTTTGTATGAGGGAAAACGGAGCCTAGCTATGAGGTCCCTGTAACCTTTGCTTTTTGTGTTTAGATGAATCTATCTGTTTGTATCTTGTATGTAACTCATGTACTGTGAATTCCTGGTTCTATTAAAAAGCGCTCTGACACCTTCGGTTAAGTTACGCAATATATAAAAACACATAATTAAGGATTAAACAAAATGTGTCATGCCAACTGAATTGCATTAAACTCATTAAGAGCAACAAACTCTGGTACCAATACCAGTATGTAGGAAATGGTATTGGTGTGTCAATGGTTTCAAGAATGGTAGTCTGTATTTAACACTGGGTGTATCAAAGGTTATATTAGAGTGTGAGGAGGTGCATCGTATTATCACGTGAATGATGTCATCAGTGATGAGATCAGTGATGTCAATTGACATTTATATATATGTATTGAAATTAAAGGTGTCAATTGAGAAGCCATCAGTGATGCCTTCAGTGATGTCATTTGAGATGTCATCAGTAATGTCATCAGTGATGTCAGTGACCATGTCATGAATGATGTAATATGTGACATCATCAGCAGTGGATTGCGGGCGCGCAAGTTATAGTGAGTCCAACTAACTATAACGTGGGAATTTCAATGGTTTTGTATGAGTAACATTTTTAGCTAACTATAACTGGTGTGAAACCTATTTTTTTTAGTGAATTTCAAAGGTTTTTTAAATGCTAATTCCTAACTATAACAATTGTGAAACCTACTTTTTTTCAGTGAATTTCAAAGGTTTTTTCAAAGCTAATTCCTAACTATAACAATTGTAAAACCTATGGCTTTTTCAGTGAATTTCAAAGGTTTTTTACAAGCTAATTCCTTTGTATATTGAGTTTGTAACCTTCGATTTTTAAACAGAATTTTTTTTATTACCTGTTTTTAATAACTATGAATTTATATTTTTTTCACCCCAAAAAATTTTTCAATGTATTTTTCATGTAGGTTTTTTTATCATATTGTCTTGGGGCGCTCAGGATGCGCGCACCGGTAAGCTCACCCGAGAGCGCAGCGAGAGCACGCTAAAAAGTATGTCTTTAACTAAATAATAATGCAAGACATTCAGTAGCATACATATAAAAGTAGTATTTTTGATTGTAAATACCCGTACTATAACTTTAAACATATTTCCCTAATGCTAGCAAAACGTCATTTAGACACATAAGCGCCCACGTAAGCGCCCCCGGAAGCGCCTAAGTACGTGCCGGCTAAGCGCCCCCGGAAGCGCCTACGTTCGTGCCACGTAAGCGCCCCCGGAAGTGCTTCGGTGCACGCAGAGTTAGCGCGTCAAGTCATGTGACCTTAAAATAACTCTTTTCATTGGTTGTTAACAGTTTTTTTTACAACTAATGAAACCCCACCCATTTCCTTCACTTCTTCTTTCACTTTGGAGACAGCAAGACCTGTTCTTTTCTGTTATTCCTTTTTGTGAAAAGAATGGCTGCTAGACCACCCAGCAGCAGTGAGGACTCAGATGGCTTTATTGAGGAGGTGCCTCCTCAGCCCAAGGTGAAGGAGCACTTTATTTGGAACTTTTTCACCATACCACCAAGTGAAAAAAAGGTGAATGCTCCAAAAGTGGAGTGCAAAATTTGCAAAACTGTGCTTTCATGGGGTGATCCTACAAGGAAGTACAGTTTTGGAAACTCGACAATGATTCGGCATGTTCAGAGGAGGCACCCCCAGAACTATGCCCGGGAGAGTGTCAGGGCCTTGACACGAAATCCCCCAAGGGATGGTGCTTCAACATCTACTGGAGGACTAACTACATCATCAAACGTGAGAGGGAGACCGGAACAGCTGATTCCTAACATTCAGCCTGTTTTTCATGGCATCACTATAAAATGTAAGGACTGTGATGAAATGCTTTGTTACGGAGAACAAAGTATCATGAACATTGTACTTACAAGGGAAAACCACCGCTGCCGTCCCCAGCCCTAATTTTTACTTTTATTTGCACCTGTTGAGCAGTTTGACATTCCCTGTTTTTGTTTTTGTTTACAAAGAAAACCTAAAAAGAAGAAAAAAACAGTTCCTTTTAGAACTACTTCCAAATCTCCAAAAAGAGCTGTATTCTTAACAAATACAAAAGGAGTGAGTGAAGTGGAGTGCAGTGAGAGAGGAAAGGAAAATGAGTGAGGGAGAATAAAAAGGGGGAAGGGAAGTGAAGTAGGGGGATTGAAAGAAGATGAGTGTGGGAGTATGGCTGAGTTAAAGGGTGTGAGCGTGACAGAAGAGGAGTGAGAGACTAAAGGGACGGAAAGAATGAGGCTAACAGAGAGAGAATGAGGGAAGGGGAGTGAAGAACTAAGAGGACAGAGGGATTAAGAGAAGGAGTTAGTGAAGTGGAGTAAGTAAAGTAAGGGAAGGGAAAAGAGTGAAGGAGAAAAAGAAGGGAAGAGAGAGGAAGGAAAGTAAAGGAGAAGGTCTGAAAGAAGGTGAGTGTGGGAGTATGGCTGAGTTATAGGTAGTGAGCATGACAGAAGAGGAGTGAGAGACTAAGGGGATGAAGAGAATGAGACTAACAGAGAGAGAATGAGGGAAGGGGAGTGTAGAACTAAGAGGACAGAGGGAGTAAGAGAAGGAGTTAGTGAAGTGGAGTAAGGAGAGTAAGGGAAGGAAAAAGAGTGAAGGAGCAAAACAAGGGAAGAGAGAGAAAGAAAATTAAAGGAGAAAGTCTGAAAGAAGGTGAGTGTGGGAGTGTGGCTGAGTTATACGGAGTGAACGTAACAGAAGAGGAGTGAGAGACTAAGGGGACGGAGAGAATAAGGCTAACAGAGAGAGAATGAGGGAAGGGGAGTGTAGAACTAAGAAGAAACAGGGAGTAAGAGAAGGAGTTAGTAAAGTGCAGTAAGGAAAGTAAGGGAATGGAAAAGAGTGAAGGAGCAAAAGAAGGGAAGAGAGAGGAAGGAAAGTAAAGGAGAAGGTCTGAAAGAAGGTGAGTGTGGGAGTATGGCTGAGTTATACGGAGTGAGCGTGACAGAAAGAGGAGTGAGAGACTAAGGGGACAGAAAGAATGAGGCCAGAGGGAGTATTATTCATTTTTATTTCTAATTCATGAGGTAGAAGCGAAGTGATTGTAGTATAATGTAATACTTATAGTATAGAGTGCAGAATGTTTATGTTACATAGTAAGTTTACTCATATTTACTGCCCTTCTCCCACTGTTTTTTACCAATGTATATTTGACATCTCTTCTTCATCTCCTGCCTCCTTTCTCTCACTGTCTGTCACTGATGCACCCTGTCGCTGCCATTTTGTGCAGTTTCAGAAGAGAGTGAAATGTAATACTTCAAAACTTGAAAAGAGAGCAGGGTAGAGTGCTCCTCACCCCCTAGACCTTCACAGGAGGCCCGAAAAGGATCTGTTTCTGCTTTCCTGAGAAACTATGGTATGAGTTGAATATACCACAATAACTTGCATTACAACATGCAAGATATCTACAGAGGAGACAATGTACATTTCTCAGATGAGGAGAACAGGGTTTTGCTCTTGAATTTTAGACTCTACATCCGTACCTACTTGTAGGTACTTAAATCACCCACATAACACAACAGCTCTTTTTAGAGCTACCCTACATCTAAGCAATCCAAATTCTTATTTAAAACTATTTTCTTTCACTGTTTTACCCTGTGGTGCGCTCAGGGTGCGCGTACCGGAGAGCGTACATGGGAACTCACCCAGCGCTTACCCCGCGAAAATTTCAAAAAAGAAAAAATTGTTTTTTTGCCCTTCAGGGTCCTTCTAGGCCCCCCTCAGAAAACCTAGGGGGTCAGGGGGTGTCTATCCTGCCCCCTTTTAATCATTTCCCCCTTTTTATTATCACCTCACGTGTCTCGATTTTACCGAGACACAAGATGGCGGACTCTCCGGACTGTTTAGAATGTTGACAGACATCAGCAGTGCATTGCAGGCGCGCAAGTTATAGTGAGTCCAACTAACTATAACGTGGGAATTTCAATGATTTTATGTCAGTAAAATTTCCAGCTAACTATGACTGGTGTGAAACCTATGGTTTTTTCAGTGAATGTAATAGGTTTTTTAAATGCTAATTCCTAACTATAACTGGTGTGAAACCTATGGTTTTTTCAGTGAATTTCAAAGGATTTTTAAATGCTAATTTATAACTATAACTGGTGTGAAACCTTTGGTTTTTTCAGTGAATTTCATAGGTTTTTTAATAGCAAATATCTATAGCTATGAAATGTAATATTTTTTACAATGAATCCTATCATGTATATTTATGTAATACTATTTTTTATGTATATTGTTCATGTTTTTTTTGTTGGTTTTTTTGCCCTGGAGCGCTCCCGGTGCGCGTCCCGGTGAGCGCACCGGAGAGCGCAGTCTTGCGGCGCGCCCCAGGGCGAGTACCGGTGAGCGTCCCGTTAGCGCTTTTGCCGCGAACGAAAACATCATCGTGACGTATCGCGTAGCTGCGTCCGCATGATACGCACGGTGTAAACGCACCCGGAAGCACTCAAGCGCATACGATCGCGCAACGTAAGCATCCGACGCGCTTACGCGACGCGCCCCGGGGCGCGCCCGGTGGCGCGTAGCGTAAGCGCGCCGGGTCATGTGACCTAAAAATAACACTTTTTATTGGTGCAGGACAGTTTTGGTTTCCAAATGATGAAAGCCCTGGTCATGTGACCTGAAATTAACACTTTTCATTGGTTCAGTACAGTTTTTTTTTCCTAATGATGAAAGCCCCCACCTTTTTTCCTCATTCTCACTTTGTACTTTGAGTGAAGAAGACCTGTTGAAAGACCTCTCTGTACTTTTTTGGACTGAAAAATGGCTTCAGTAGCAGCAGCAGCAGGAGCATCTCAGCCACCGCCACCACCACCACCAAGAGGACCACCACAACACCACACTGGTGGAGATGAAGAAGAGGAAGAGGAGGAGGAGGAAGAGGAGGGGAGGAGGACATTCCTGCCAGACACAAAACCCCATATAGGCCAAAGCTACACATTATACGGGAGTTTATTTCCATCCCAAGTGGCCAAAAAAGGTGAATGCGCCAAAGGTGACTTGCCTAATCTGTAACATGGAACTTTAAAGGGGGAACCCTAACAAAAAATACTCATTTGGCAATAACACCATGATTCGCCACTGGCAGCGCAGGCATCCCACCAACTATGCTGCGGCAGAGGTGAGAGAACTGGCCAGTAACCCTCCCCAATCTTCACCCAGCACCTCAAAAAGAAAGCAACCCACTCCATCAGGACCAGAGACAAGAGAGATGGTCCCAAACATTCAACCCCAGTGTGGGAAATACAAGATCACTTGTATTTTTTGTGGGAAAACCATCACCTATGGTGAGCAAAGCATAAAGCTCATCAACCGTGCTGGTGCCAACCACAAATGCCCCAAAAATCCATAATTTTTACTTTTTTTTTTGTTGCTCCAGTTGAGCCATTTTCAATTCCTTGTTTTTTGTTTCTCCCCATAAAAATAACAAAATAAATATAAACTTTTCCCCCATGGTACGCTCCCCAGTACGCTCCCCGGTGCGCGTACCGGGCGCTCCCCCAGCGCAAATCGAGAAAAAAAACGGGGCACGCTTATAGATATATATTTTTGGAACCTAAATCACTCATAATCTACTGGAGCACATATCTTGAGACATAGCAAAGGCACATTGGGCTACCAGTCCCTACAATTTTTCCAAGTTTCGTGGAAATCCATTCAGCCATTCGGGCTAAAAGTGAGGTTGACCGCCCTATTGAAATTAACATGGGGAAAACACGTTTTGAGAGACCCCCTTTTTTCTCGGCCCCCGCTTGATGAATCCCCCCCAAAGTTTCAGGCAAGGACCGGAGCGCCGCGAGGCAAATTTGAGGACATTTTCAGGCAGATTCCTCAACTGGCGCCAAAGTTATTCCCAATAGAATGTTGCTATTTCCCTATTGAAAATAATCCTAACTATATCTACCTACTGGCGACCGCCAGTAGGTAATATATATATATATATGTATATATATATATATATATATATATATATATATATATATATATATATATATATATATATATATATATATATATATATATATATATATATATATCCAAAGAACTCCGTTTTACAGATTTTGCCAAGAAAAACGAACACATACCCGCTCAGGTAGTTTGCAATATTTAGTCCATGTGCAACACAATCACCTCCATTACGCGTTTTGGGCCCTTGATCACATATATATATATGAGAAATGTTATTCTCCACTTTATTTGAAATGGTATGCCTTGTGCTCTTCTGTTGTAATGTAATATATAAAAAAACAAAAAACATGGGCCTCAACATACACCTTTCATTGGGTTATCAATTGCAATTGCATATGATGTGCAAAAGTGATGTTGCGGGCGTAGGTGATGAATATGATTTATATGAGGGAGTAATTAAATATAGAAGTGTCCCTAACCAATTGTATTAATCAATTGTGTGTTCAATCGCATGAGATGCTTTTTTGAGTTTAAAGAGCTTTATTGAAGTAATTTGAAACATAGGTACAATATACAACAATACTTATATGGAAAATAGCAAACAAAGGTAGCAAACTGAATATATATTTTAGTGGAGTAAAGGACAAAAGAAATCTAACAATAATATGGAGATATTCCAGAGAAGAGAAGCAGTAGTAAAAAGTTGTACCTAGAAACACATGAGACACTTTTTAATCCTCTATTTGAGCACGTAAAACTGGTTTAGGATCCCATCATGATGTGAAGGGGAAGCAAGCAACCATAAAAGTCTGGTTTCCTTTTCTATGGTGGATGGCATATATGCCTGTTGAGAAAGGCTTGTGAAAGCCAAAACTCATCAGTGTTTGAACCCTTGAATAGAAGCCTCCGTTTTGTCCTGGTACTTCGAATCCTGTGGGAGGAGATGCTTTTGAATTGATGTTAACGTGTTACCGTTGACGCGCAGGCAGGACCCTTTCAAATTTGTGGCCAGGAAACATGGGACTGTTTCTGATGTTAAGCCATGGTTGCGGAGTATTATCCTGGCCCTCCACCATGTCCTCTGACGAGTCATTTGAAATGACTAATAACAACGAACTTCCTTTTGGAGTCAGAGACGCTGTGCCTCTAAAGAACTGTGATTAGCGCAGAGGACGTTGGATGAAAGAGGGGCACGAACATTTTTAATAAGCATCATGTTCCCCGAATTTCACTGCAATGAGGCATCAGCGTGCAGCATTTTGGGACTGGTAGTCCCCTGTTATTTGCAGGCAATAGCACGAGTTGCAGTGGAGCCAACCGCCACTGGGTAAGGAGGAGCCTGTGAATAAAGATAAAAAACAGGAGAAAATGATGTTTGGGACTAAGAGCATTTGAAGAAGGCAACTCGCCGAAACCGGTTATGCTGGTTTGTGATTAAAAACCCTTGAATAGAAGCCTCCGTTGTGTCCTGTTACTTCGAATCCTGTGGGAGGAGATGCTTTTGAATTGATGTTACCACGTTACCCTTGACGCGCAGGCAGGACCCTTTCAAATTTGTGGCCAGGAAACATGGGACTGTTTCTGATGTTAAGCCATGGTTGCGGAGTATTATCCTGGCCCTCCACCATGTCCTCTGACGAGTCATTTGAAATGACTAATAACAACGAACTTCCTTTTGGAGTCAGAGACGCTGTGCCTCTAAAGAACTGTGATTAGCGCAGAGGACGTTGGATGAAAGAGGGGCACGAAGATTTTTAATAAGCATCGTGTTCCCCGAATTTCACTGCAATGAGGCATCAGCGTGCAGCATTTTGGGACTGGTAGTCCCCTGTTATTTGCAGGCGATAGCACAAGTTGCAGTGGAGCCAACCGCCACTGGGTAAGGAGGAGCCTGTGAATAAAGATAAAAAACAGGAGAAAATGATGTTTGGGACTAAGAGCATTTGAAGAAGGCAACTCGCCGAAACCGGTTATGCTGGTTTGTGATTAAAAACCCTTGAATAGAAGCCTCCGTTGTGTCCTGTTACTTCAGATCCTGTGGGAGTAGATGCTTTTGAATTGATATATATATATATATATATAAATATATATATATATATATATATATATATATATTACCTACTGACGGTCGCCAGTAGGTATATATAGTTAGGATTTTTTCCCTATGGGATTTCTGAAAATTCTATGTCTAATAACTTTGGCGTTTGTGGACGGAATCGGCTGAAATTTTCAGGAAAATGGCACATTTTGTTTCTGAGCAGCTCCTGGAAATTTGGGGGGGGTTCGTCAAGGGGGGGCAGAGAAAAAAGGGGGGTCCCAAAACGCGTTTTTCCCATGTTAATTTCCATAGGGCGGTTGGCCTCACTTTTAGCCCGAACGGCTGAATGGATTTCCACGAAACTTGGCAAAATTGTAGGGACTGTTAGCCCGATGTGCCTTTGCTAGGTCTCAATATATGTGCTTCAGTGGATTTTGAGAAATTAACGTTTAAAACAAGATATATATCTGTAACAGCGCTCCGGGCTGCGCTCCGGTCCGCTTACTTTTCGCAAAACGGAACTTTGCGATGCGAAGCTGATTGGCTCTCCGGTGTCTGTCAACATTCTAAACAGTCCGGAGCGGCCGCCATCTTAACTCTCGGTAGGATCGAGAGAGAAGAAGAGGCCAAAACAAAGGGGGAAATTACCATAAGGGGGCATAGTAGATCCTCGTTGACCCCCTAGGTTTTATGTGGAGGTTTTAAAAGGGCCCAGGAGGGTCAAGTTCGCGAACCGGGAAGCGTTCTGGGCAGCGTACTATAAGGATAAAAGAATGATAGACTTTTCTAATACTGTATGTTAATTGTTTGTTGTTTTTGTTGGTTTTTTTGTTTTCTTTATTTTTAAAGTATTTTTTTTATTTTGATTGTGTTTCATAATTCATTAAATTTTCTAACATTTCAGTGTCAGAAATTTCAAAATTGAATATAGGGTGTAAATTGTCCTCATTTTGAAGCAGGTTATCCACTGCTTCAACACATTGTAGTAGTTCCTGGTCTCTAACTTTGATCCATAAAATCATCAATTTTTTCTTGGCTGCTCTCCTCCAGTACAATTGTAAATTTAACTTGTTGCTCGCCTTCCATTTTGCCTGAAATTTTGATTAAAAAAATATATATTAGTAGAGATAGGGCACTGTTGGGATTAATTTTAGATAGGCAGTTTTTATCAGTGAATTTATCTTTTGGCAGTGTATAGTATCAGAGTGGAAATAGGACTATAAAAAAGTGTATGTGATTTAACCAAGACAAGCCTAACTCCATTCATAACCATAACAGAGAAGTCTATCTAAATCTATAACTACTATAGAGGGATAGTATATATCTATCAGAAAAAGTCTACCATATTAAGTTATAGTGCACAATATACTTCAGTTTTAAAAATAACAACTTACCTTCACAAACAAGTTGAATTGTTTGATAGCTATTCAAATGTGATGTACAAGTACAACAAGAAGTAGCAGTCAAAATGGCTGTGTTTTCTTCTCCTCCTTTATATATATACAGGTATATAACCAATCAAATGTCAGATAATAAAAGTAGAAAATGAAAGTAACATTTTCATTGGTTGTCAATTCCAACACTTCAGATGTGTTTTGTGAAGTAATTTATCTCACGGTACTTAGAGAGGTCTACAGGCTTAATGGCTAAATGGAATTTCAATCAAATTTGTGAAAATGAAAGGGATTGTTATGTAGTATGAGCTAATCTATATTTGGTGAGAGTGTCTCTAGTCGTTTTTCTGTAAATTACTTTCCCACCTTTTTTTTGGACCGCTTCCCGGGAAGCGGCTCAGTTCGCGAACTTTAAGCGTCACGGGGGTCCACCATTTTGTGTTTCGGTCGCATTAAGATACAAGATGGAGGACAAATAATGTTTAGAATGGGTAGAAGGGGTCATGGTAGACTTATCTTGACCCCCTAGGTTTTCTGAGGGTGGCTGAGGAGGCTTATATGTGCGGAAAAAAAACATTTTTTTTAAAAATTCCGCGAGGTTAGCTTTCGGTTCGCGAACCGGGTAGCGCCCCGGGGAGCGTAATTTGTGGAAAATTAGTGAAAAAAGTTAGAAAAAAATAATAATTGTGAGTGATCAGATGAAGGGTAGCTCTGAGAAGAGCTTTTGGGTTTATGGTACATTTAGGTACTTATAAGTAGGTACCAATGCACAGTCTTAAATTCAGAATGAAAATTCTGTTGCCCTCATCTGAGAAGTGAACTCCATCTCCTCTGTAGATATCTTGCATGTAGTAACGCAAGTTATTGTTGTACAAGGAGCCCATTCCATGGTCTCTCATGTAAGCTGAAACAGATTTGTTTACATGCTTCCTCGCTTTCTCAATTTGTGGACAAAATTGGTTGGACCACCTCCATTTCTGTCTTTGGCATATATTGGAATATACCAAGGCAGTTTGAGGTAAAAGTGCCATTAATTGCTCAAAGGTGTCCTTTAAAAGCATTTCCAGACCTACTCCAGTCAAAGTGCCCAAATCATTACCTCCACAGTGCACAATTAACAGGTCAGGTTTTGGCAAATGCATAAAGGTTTTCACCAATGGTATCAATTGGTGACATTTTAATCCTCTTTGGCCCAACCACTTAATTTCCACATCTTGTAAATTGAGGTTAGGTAAATTTCTGTTCTCAGCATACCTTTGAGCCCAGTGGATGTAACTATGTCCAACAATCCAGACTTTAAACATGGTGAGAGAAGGTTGTGCTGCAGTCAGATGAAGTGTGGTAATGAAAGGGCAGTTGAAACAGTAGGAGTTTGTAAAGAAAAACAAACTGTGGAGTTTCAGTGCTAATGATTCATTAGCAGTGATTGGTGGATTTCCATTTCTGAAAACAGAAGGTTAGGGTGCATGGATGTGTTCTTTGAAAGATGCAATTTGAATGGTCAAGGAAAAAACATTTAATGAAAGATTGCACTGGATACGCAGGTGCACTGAGAGTTCAGAGTTCAATTGAAACATTGTTGTGTGAATTTGCAAACATGAGAGGTCTTCCAGGAGGTGGTTGCTATGGAAAAAAGGCAGAGAGGGCAGAGGGGGGAAGGGTTTTGATTTGAAAAAAGTGAGGGAAGAGTTATGATTGGCTAATATGAGAGATATGTGTAATAAATATCTGTATTTCTGTGCTTTCCATAGCTGCAGCCTCTGGAGTGCATCCTGTTTGATCTGCTCAAGACAATTTGGTGTATTTCTGAGACTGTTTTGAAACTCAAAAAGTATTTGCTAAGGTGAGAAAATATTTATTTAATTTAGAAAGAGAATAGTATGATTTAAGGAGAAAATGATGAAGAAAGCTGTGTTTTTAAAATGTGGCTTTGTCTCAAGTGAAATACAATATAGCCGAGATACCCGCCACCCCCTCTCAACACAATCCCCAAAAGGAGTGAAACCGGAAACAGTTGTTGAAGTTTTTGGAAGTGGGATGGAGTGACCATCCCGGCCGTATTTATTAAAACAAAATTAAAACATTAAACGTTTCATGTTATGTACAATTTCATTACCATATTGCGATGTTTGGCTAACCTTAACAGATTCTCTAATACAGAGGTTCTCCTAGCCGAACTAGCAACCTACAAAACATTTCTTGACATATTGAAATTGTACAACCTAACGTTTAAGGGCCAACGGCAAGGTCATAACCGGTGTCAAGATCCCTAACCGGACTTACCCCTCCCACTTGGGATGGGCGACAGCACGGAGGCGTACCTCAAGTGCAACTACTACCAATTTCCCTTGACTTGACGGGGGCACCTAAAACTCGACGCCAGTTAAAGGTCGTTCGAATACTCGTGTGAGGTATCTAGAAGGTATCGTGGCCCTTATCCCAACCCCACACAACTTACCGCATCTGCCGTCGCAGATGTCACTGGCCCCGGGAAATTCCCCAGGAGGGGGCTGTAACCCCTCCTACAAAGGAAGGGGCCTTGACCGCCTTTCCTTTACTTCCGGCGACCCATCCTTAGAAGGGACCGCCTCCCCATTGAGGGGCCAATGGCCACCTCTCCCGAGCGCTCCCATCCGTGTTGGGTGACGCCCACTCATAGGGATCTACTAATTAGTGCTCACCGATCATGACCTTACCGCCTACCAAAATAAATACGACAGTGCAAATTAACCTAAGAATACATTGGCCACTATGACCGAAAGAGCATAGATCAAAATTCGACACTAACTGAATATCTCTAATGGCAAACATACTCAAAACGAACATTCTTTATTAACTCAAAATCAACATGGTACTACAACCTGGAAACGAAAACAAAACAAAATTAAACAACTTTATTATACACAACTGGCTGTCTTCAGGGGCTGGTGGGTGGGTCAAAATTGGCTCTTCGTTCTGTCCCGAGCTCACGTGCAGCGAGGAGGTGCAGCTTCAGAGCACAAGAACAAGAGGATGTCTTCTGGTCTTGCGTCCCTTTTTATCCATCTTCAGGGCGGGCGTATACCCGCCCCTGCCTGCCCCTGAGGGCGTGGCTGGCTGCGTCGGTGTCTAGGCCAGCCCACTCTAGGGCGGGAACGAGCGCGCCCCAGCTACGCCGCTTCGGGCATACCAGCTGAGACGCGCCTCCCGCCCAAAATGGCTTCCCGGGGGGATCGAGGCACTCGGCCATAAGTTCGGGGGGACCGATTCGGTCGCCCCTTTCCATATAGCCGAGATACCCGCCACCCCCTCTCAACACAATCCCCAAAAGGAGTGAAACCGGAAACAGTTGTTGAAGTTTTTGGAAGTGGGATGGAGTGACCATCCCGGCCGTATTTATTAAAACAAAATTAAAACATTAAACGTTTCATGTTATGTACAATTTCATTACCATATTGCGATGTTTGGCTAACCTTAACAGATTCTCTAATACAGAGGTTCTCCTAGCCGAACTAGCAACCTACAAAACATTTCTTGACATATTGAAATTGTACAACCTAACGTTTAAGGGCCAACGGCAAGGTCATAACCGGTGTCAAGATCCCTAACCGGACTTACCCCTCCCACTTGGGATGGGCGACAGCACGGAGGCGTACCTCAAGTGCAACTACTACCAATTTCCCTTGACTTGACGGGGGCACCTAAAACTCGACGCCAGTTAAAGGTCGTTCGAATACTCGTGTGAGGTATCTAGAAGGTATCGTGGCCCTTATCCCAACCCCACACAACTTACCGCATCTGCCGTCGCAGATGTCACTGGCCCCGGGAAATTCCCCAGGAGGGGGCTGTAACCCCTCCTACAAAGGAAGGGGCCTTGACCGCCTTTCCTTTACTTCCGGCGACCCATCCTTAGAAGGGACCGCCTCCCCATTGAGGGGCCAATGGCCACCTCTCCCGAGCGCTCCCATCCGTGTTGGGTGACGCCCACTCATAGGGATCTACTAATTAGTGCTCACCGATCATGACCTTACCGCCACAGGCCCGGATAGTTGACCGGCTATCCGGGCCCCCCACCAAAACTCCTAGCTAAAGGTCATGTTCCAACGTTTTTAACCATGCTAAGAAGTCTCCTATGAGTAACTCATTTCCCACCCGAGACAAATGCACACCATCCCCCATATACATACTGTCATCATTAATACAACCGTGCGAGATAGAATGCAATGTCCTGGAACGGAACAACCTACTCATTTTGTTATTAAGTTTCCTAACAGAATGGTTCAAAGCAGGGATCGAAATAGCCCCCCGCCACACTTTTCGTGGGATCATATGAGACCACGCAATTATACACCCCGGAACTTTCCTCGCCAACCAACTTACGGTGGAAAGCATTGCCTCCAGGAGAAGTCGTCTACCGGTGGTGACCAAATCATTGCCCCCTAAATGTACTATGACTATAGACGGCGGTGACCTCATCCGCCCTAACAAACCCTCAAAGTAAGCTTGAAACTGGTCAATACAGAGACCGCCCCTTCCGTAGAAGGACATCCTGTACCCGTATTCCCCAGCTACGTGAATCATGTCACCTGCTTTGAATACGTCTGCGGCACGCCTCACGTATGAGTGGCCCACGACCCACACCTCCTTTCTCACAGCCGGTGATGTCTGACCGCTGGCCCGGTGTTGGGTCGACTGCATAGTCCGCCCCGCCTCGAAGGCTTGCGTAACTGAAAACCAAACAAAAGACAAGAAGCGTGAGTACATTGTTACAGCTTCACAACATGTGCAACCGCACATACCTCTTATAACAATTGGAGGACCAACGCCCCACTCGTTTTACTTGTTCCACATTAAGACCCCTGGCTGCAGCTTCAGTGGCAGCCCCTATCCGAAAGGAATGGGTCCCAAACTCACCCGGGTCCAAGCCTGCTGCGGTAATTGACATCGCGAGCACCCGCTGAAACTGAAACTTTGTCAGTGGGGTGGCGTCCGCGTGTCTCAACATAGTCCCCCCCCATGATGCCACCCTTTGTGCTAGGTAATCCTCTAAACACCTCACCGGACACATGGAGGACCCTGGAATCCTGCGAATGACTATGCAGTCTCCCACCCCACTTTGATCGGTTTTTGACTTGACAAAGGATACCGTCATAGTCTCACCCCTGATCTGAACATGTTCCCGGCACAAACCCCCCGCCACATCCCGCTTGCTCCTTGCCACCAGCTCACTTATCCTCATAGCCCCATGAAATGCAAGCGTAAAAGCGGCTCGGAACAAACAGGCCTCGAACTGGGACGAGCATATGTCGGGGAGTGTGGCCAGCAATTGGGACAACCTATCCAGACCTATCGGGCGCCTCTCATCTACTCTGCGACCCTCAAGGCGTTGCCACCCACGCAGCGCTTTCTGTACAGCAAAAGACGCTGTCGGGTCCTGGATATTATGAGCCCTGGCAACAAAGGAGATGGCAGCACGATGCCTCTGGGCTGTAGCCACCGACTTCCCAGCCTTACGCAAGGACATCAGAAATTGTACTACCCAATCCTCATGCCCCCAAAGTCCCCCTCTCTCAGTCCCCAAAAAGGCCAAATAAGCCCGAAACGCCCCTTCGTATGCCTTCCTCGTCCTTGGTGCTAGACTCTCTCCCACGAGGTAACGAAGTTCGGGGCACCGAGAGACCAGAGAGCTTCGGGAAAGGGTGCTGGCTCGGGGTCCGCTGAGGGAAGGAAACCCGAGAAAGCCTGCATTTGAAAACGAGACAGTGCATCAGCAGCCTGATTCATCACTCCCGGGACATGTTTTGCTCTGAATACCACGTTCAGTTGCATACACAGTAAGACAATTTCTTTAAGTAGCCTCAAAATCATCTTACAACGTGCTGCCTGACTATTAATGCATTCTACAACGGTCATATTGTCAGACCAAAATATGACAGAATGATTTTTGAAACCATCGGGCCAGGATCTGAGGGCCACCAAAATAGGAAACAGCTCAAGGAAAGCAATATTACTCGTCAGCCCCTCATCGTGCCACCATGTTGGCCACTTTTGTGCCGACCATTTTGTGCCGAAGATGGCGCCGAAACCCATGCTTCCCGCTGAATCCGTCCATAGACCCAGCTCTTCAGAGGACAGGGGCGGTTTGTTCCAGACGACTCGACCATTGAAATCCGCCAAAAATGCCAACCAAATACGCATGTCTTGGCGGACCTCGGCCGATAACCTCGTGCGATGGTGACCCTCCTTTAGGCCGACCATCGCTTGTGCAATCGAACGGGAGAAGGGGCGGGCCATCGGGATCACCCTTAAGGCAAAATTCAACTTCCCCACCAATTGCTGCAATTGATGCAGCGTAACTTTAGATGCAGTGACACACATTTGCAGGGCTGCCTTGAATTTCGATACTTTGGAAGCTGGTAAACGAAAACAACCCTCACTAGAGTCCAACTCGATCCCGAGGAACTCGAGGCAAGTCGTGGGACCCACAGTTTTACCTGGTGCCAACGGCACGCCAAATTGATTCATTAAAACACAAAATTCAGTCAAGGCCCGGGCACATTCATCATCCCCAGCGGCCCCAAGGAACAGAAAGTCATCGAGGTAATGCATCACATTCCGAAAACCTGTTTTCTTCGTGTAAACCCATTGCAGAAAACTACTGAATTTCTCGAAATAAGCACAAGATATCGAGCACCCCATTGGCATACACCTGTCCATGTAATACAAACCTTGAAACATGAATCCCAACAAACGTTGGTCATCCGGGTATACCGGGAGCAAACGGAACGCTGACTCGATATCCGATTTCGCCATCAGCGTCCCGGGCCCCAGGCGATTCAAAATGGCTACGGCCTCATCGAATGATGCGTACCGCACCGAACACATTTCTGGATTAATTGCATCGTTTACAGAAAGGCCATGAGGAGCTGATAAATTGTGAATCAATCGAAACTCACCCGGGTCCTTCTTGGGGACCACCCCTAAAGGAGAACAAACAAAGTTCGGTACCGGGGGGGCAGGAAACGGGCCGGCAACCCGACCTCGGGTAACCTCTTTCCGGATCTTATCCTGTACTACAGTAGTATGCTGCAAGACGGAAAGTTGATTTTTGCACGTCCCGACACCCTGAAAGCTACCCACCGGGATGCGGAAACCATATGAAAAACCGTTTCGTAGCACCCCAGCAGAAGTACGATCTGGGCATTCGCTGAGCCAGGGAATCATCGCCAGGGTATCAATCGGGGTTGGTAAAGGCGCCCCTCGGACTATATCAGACCTGTTTAGCGCCTCCTCTACCCCCATTTTCACCCGATTTGGCTCTGCACGAGGACTCAGGATGGGGTGCCCCACAACCACTACATTCGTGTTTGAACTTACAAGATCCCGGGGGCCTAGTACATTTGCTTCTGTTGAAATTGAAACAGAACCCCCTCTTCCCTGTATTGCCGGCGGGTCTCGGGTAATCGTCTGTACCCGTACCCGACCGAAAGGGCGTCCCCCCATTTTGGCGGGAGGACTCACTAACAGCACTCCCTACCAATGGCACTTTCAACATTCCCGACTCTTTCATCTTATTCCATGTTAAAGAATCGTAACAGTCCCAGGTTAAACTTTTGTTATGCTCCATCGCTTTCCTGAAAAGGTTGTCATAACAGAACCATTGGTTACCTTGGTGTGATGTCGAGTACCCCATAATTCGTGACTGATATACTGGAAATTCAGGGAGCAAATCAGGCCTACGTTCCCCCAAAATTGCCGTGAAAATTCCCCAAGCATTACCCCAGTTACCAATATTTTCATTCACTTTAAAGGCGGCCATTTTTGCGCGCCAAACACTCGGATGCATCAGATCCTTTTGACCTTTAACAGTTTCGACCTCATAGTGATCAACGAGCAGGGAGAAAATGTTAACGTATTCCCCCGCCCAAATCTTTTCCTTTATTGGCAAAGGAACATGTTGCCCCAATCTTTCTCTACGAGAGGGTGTTGACTCATCCCTTGCAATCGGCAATGGCCGCTTACCTGCACCGGACGCTGCTTCCGTCCCTCGTGGCTTGTCTATCGCCGCATCCGGCGCGGGCACCTTGGCTGTATCACGTTTCTCGCGCAACTGCTTTATGAGAGCTTGCGCTTCGGTAGCCATGGCGCCCCCATTACTGTCCCCCAACCATGCTGCTAACTGTGCCGCCAACTCGGGAGGCATATCTCCGGCAGACGTCGGGGTGACTATCACGGGAATCGGATTCCCCTCATCCGGTACCGGGGCCGGTACCGGGGCTGGCGCCTCGAGAGGAGAACAGGGAACCGGGACGTCTCCCCCGACCGGCCCCCTTCTTGGCCTCTTTGGCTTCCCTCCGGCCGGTGGACGCCCCGATCCCTCCTCGTCGTCTCGCTCTGCCAACCGCTTCTTAATTTCGGACATGTCCTTCATGAGTGCCCGAACCAACTGGTCAGTCGACATTCTCTTTGCTCCTTTCTTGGGCATCCTTTCGACGAAGTATCTAAAAGACAAAGAGAGAGATTAAAACGCTCAAAATTGGCTCTTCGTTCTGTCCCGAGCTCACGTGCAGCGAGGAGGTGCAGCTTCAGAGCACAAGAACAAGAGGATGTCTTCTGGTCTTGCGTCCCTTTTATCCGTCTTCAGGGCGGGCGTATACCCGCCCCTGCCTGCCCCTGAGGGCGTGGCTGGCTGCGTCGGTGTCTAGGCCAGCCCACTCTAGGGCGGGAACGAGCGCGCCCCAGCTACGCCGCTTCGGGCATACCAGCTGAGACGCGCCTCCCGCCCAAAATGGCTTCCCGGGGGGATCGAGGCACTCGGCCATAAGTTCGGGGGGACCGATTCGGTCGCCCCTTTCCAATAGATTTTGTTTCTTTGAGAAATTGTAATTGCATATTCGGTTTAGCATTCTGGCATGCAGTAACACAAGTTATTGTTGTACATGGAGCCCATTCCATGGTCTCTCATGTAAGCTGAAACAGATATGTTGTGTTTAAAAACGATTTTTGAAAAGAATTACATTTTTGGATATGTTCTGCTAGAGCTTCATAGGTTGTTTGGGTCATATTTATAAGGCATTTGAGTGTCTAGGATGTTATTTTTCCCTTTTTAAATGGAAAGCGTTCTTCATGGGGCAAGTTTGTTGTAAATATGCTCCCACCTGTGCTTTGCAAATTTAGATTTTGATTATGGGAGTTACATAGCCATGTTAATAATGTCCCAAAAATGGTGCAAGGGCATTCAATAAAACGCTTTCATGTGTCTCAAGGACATTTTCAGTCATTTCTTCTTGAATGCAGGTATACAATTGATTTATATGCTGTGTTTAAAAACAATTTTTTCAAATCAATTACATTTCTGGATATGTACTGCTAGAGCTTCATAGGTTGTTTTGGGTCATATTTATAAGGCATTTGAGTGTCTATGATGTTATTTTTCCCTTTTTCAATGGAAAGCGTTCCTCATAGGGCAAGTTTGTTGTAAATACGCTCCCACCTGTGCTTTGCAAATTTAGATTTTGATTATGGGAGTTACATAGCCATGTTAATAATGTCCCAAAAATGGTGCAAGGGCATTCAATAAAACGCTTTCATGTGTCTCAAGGACATTTTCAGTCATTTCTTCTTGAATGCAGGTATACAATTGATTTATATGCTGTGTTTAAAAACGATTTTTTCAAATCAATTACATTTCTGGATATGTACTGCTAGAGCTTCATAGGTTGTTTTGGGTCATATTTATAAGGCATTTGAGTGTCTATGATGTTATTTTTCCCTTTTTCAATGGAAAGCGTTCCTCATGGGGCAAGTTTGTTGTAAATACGCTCCCACCTGTGCTTGGCAAATTTAGATTTTGATTATGGGAGTTACATAGCCATGTTAATAATGTCCCAACAATGGTGCAAGGGCATTCAATAAAACGCTTTTATGTGTCTCAAGGACACTTTCAGTCATTTCCTCTTGAATGCAGGTATACAATTGATTTATATGCTGTGTTTCAAAACGTTTTTTTGAAATCAATTACATTTCTGAATATGTACTGCTAGAGCTTCATAGGTTGTTTGGGTCATATTTATAAGGCATTTGAGTGTCTATGATGTTATTTTTCCCTTTTTAAATGGAAAGCGTTCTTCATGGGGCAAGTTTGTTGTAAATACGCTCCCACCTGTGCTTGGCAAATTTAGATTTTGATTATGGGAGTTACATAGCCATGTTAATAATGTCCCAAAAATGGTGCAAGGGCATTCAATAAAACGCTTTCATGTGTCTCAAGGACATTTTCAGTCATTTCCTCTTGAATGCAGCTATACAATTGATTTATATGCTGTGTTTAAAAACGATTTTTTGAAATCAATTACATTTGTAGATATGTACTGCTAGAGCTTTATAGGTTGTTTTGGGTCATATTTATAAGGCATTTGAGTGTCTATGATGTCATCTGCAACCGTGTGTTGGCCTCACCTCAAACAAACTAAACAGGTGATGGACCGAATGTGGATCAATGACACCCATTTACCCCAGTCCAAAGATCTGGGCCCAAACAAACCTCTAGCTAGGCCACACTTTATCGTCAACCTGAATAAATCATTTAAAATGTTAGGGAGAGATTTATGATTGTTGTATGCCTGTTTTATACCACTGTGTGTCATTTTTGTGACGCAGTGGTGGTGCCAAAGATTTGCTATGTTATATAATAAGTAGGGTATTAAGTTTATGATGACTGTTATTCATTTACTGTTTGGTAATAGTGGTTAATAACAGTTTTTCATTATATTTTTCCACAGATTCAACTGCACATCATTTCTAAATTGAAAAAATGCCAACTAAAAATCGTATTACAAAGGCGAGAAAACGTCAAAGACAGCAAGATCATGTATTATTGCAGCAGTCCTCTATCCAAAATACTCGTGAAATCACCAAGAAAGCTCCGGGTAAGAGCACGAAATCATTCATAAGAAATATTTGTAGTAAAAAAAGTATTTCTCTCAAAAATGTTTCAGTCCAGAAAAAGAAAAGCAATTTAAATGGAAAGGAAAGACCCATCAAAAATGTTACTGGTAGAGGAAGAGATAACTCTGTGCATGATAGTAGAAGGAAACAACAGTTTAGGGACATTCGAAAACGAATGTTCCGCAACAGGATAATAGTTAATTTATTAAAAAATATTAAGAAAGGCCAACAGAAAGTGGCATTTTATAAGAAGAAGAAAAATGTAGAGAAAATTATTGATCATGCTTTTGAAATTAAGCGAAAGTTGTTTATTTTGATAATCAATAGAATTAGAAAACTAAACAAGGTAATTTCTGATTTCAAATCAAATAGTAGATGGAAGAGAGTAGTAAATCGTAGTAACTTTTGTGAAGTTTTTTCCGGAGAATGGATGCATAGTTCAAGTTGTGAGGCATTTTTTAATGAGGAGAGTTATTTTCAGGATAATGATTTGGTGTTTGCAGTTGACACCAGTGGTCGAGCTTATGAAGTGAAGGATGGTTGTCCAGTTGAAAAAGAAAAACTTGTGACAACAGAGACAGAGGAGGTGTTAGGTAATGAGGTTTTAGGAAGACGTCCTAAGCGTCCTGTGTACACCTGGAAGTGTAGTTCTATTTGCAGTGTGCGACAGGATTCCATCAATTTGCTTTGTGATTTTGTACGGACATTTAATAAGAAAAGTTTGAAGCAGAAAATGAAGTTGTTGCAAGAATTAGATCCTTGCAGAGTGAGAGAAGCGACAGGTTTGCATGGTCATTCACTGGCTTGTCTTTCCAGGAGAGTATGCCAGAGTGTTTTTCATCATTTCAGGATGCTAGCAGTGCATCATAATAAAGTCAGGAAAATAGTGAGAATGTTGTATCATGCTAAGAGTCCAGCAATTATGCTTAAACAATTATGTGCTGCTCTTTTGCATGGTTCTGAAATAGATGTCAAGAATATTTGTGAAGAAATTGAGTTTTGTTACTTTGGAAATAAAGATGAGAATGTTCAAATTGACCCAGAAGTAGAGGGTAATGTTGAAGATAATGTACAGGTTTCTAGTACAGATAAATTTCAGAAGGAAATTGCCACGTTTCAGATGAAATCAAGTGAGAGGCCTAATTTCACTTGTGTGTGTTGTCGACGCACTTATTATGAGAATCAAACTAAGTTAGTGGATTTATATGCAAAAAGTGAAAGGGAAATTAATAGTGAATGGAAGGATTTTGCCACATACTTGATGGTAGAAAATAGTTTTGATTTGGGATCGGATCAACGTGTGTGTACTTATTGTTGTAACAAATTAAACCAAAACCAGATGCCTGCTAGGGCGGTTCATAATAATCTGGAATTGGTTGAGGTTCCTTTTGAATTGAAGGATTTAAATACTTATGAATCTATTTTGATTCAAAGTATCCATCCCTTTCAGGCAATTATAAGAATGAAGCCAAAGACAGGGAAGTTGCCTCCATCAGATTTACAGAGAGGATTAAAGGGAAGAGTTGTTTATTTGCCTCTAGATTTGAACAAAAACATTAACACAATTGGAGTAGAAAAAGTTGAAGAGGAACCTTTGGTTATCTTGGTTAATGGTGTTCCGACAAAGAATAAGAAAATATGGCAAGATTTAGTGGATGTTAGGAAAGTCAAAAAGGCAACATTGTATTTGAAGAAAAATAATAAGTACTATATAAATGTATATGTTGCAGAAGAGGAAGTAAGTGATGAAGAGGATAGCGATTTGTGTGCTGGCCAAATTGAGAAAGTAGAGGCCTCTAAAAGTGAAGAAATATATGAACATTATAGTGTTCATCCTTTGCATTCCAAGGAAGTCATGGGGAATGCAATTGAGTTGTTTCAAATGAAACAAGCCAAAGGGAGTCCCATTAGTGTTTGGGAGGAAAGTTTGGAAGCTCGGTGTTTCCCACAGCTATTTCCAACAGGTCAAGGAGGAAGATATGATGAGCGGCCTCATCAAATTCCTGCGTCTGAATACCGGACTTTACGATTGTATGCAGAAGATCCTAGGTTTCGTCAATGCATTCCCTATTTGTTTCATCTCTTGTTTGAAAGCGATCTGTCTGGACTGTCATATGCAGTGAACCACATCTTAAAAAGTGGTATACAGATGCGAAACATCTCGGCAAGGGACTTTATGGATAAAGTCAATGTCCAAGACAGTATTTTGGATTCTCACCTAATTAATCTCATGGCGTGTCAGCGTGGTACTAATGAGTACTGGTATCGTCGTCATGGTGATTTAAAATGTATGCTGAGGAACTTAGGAACTCCAACATGGTTCCTTACTCTGAGCTGTGCCGAGTATGGCTGGGAAGACTTACTTGAATTTCTACGAGAGGCAAATGGAAATATTGAAAACATTGAATTCAAGACACCAGGAGAACTGTGTTCTTTGGATCCAGTGAATGTATGCAGGTACTTCAATCATAGATTTGAAGCTATGATGTCTTTCATCACAAATAAGAAGAATCCACCTCTTGGAGAGGTGTTGGATTTCTTCTGGAGAAAGGAGTACCAAGCAAGAGGTGCTCCTCATATACATATGTTGCTGTGGATCAAGGATGCACCTAAATTTGGAACAGATCCGGATGAGTTAGTGATGAACTTCATAGAACAGTATTCTCCATGTGCTGTTCCAAACGCAACGGAGAAGAAAAGCCTAAGAGAACAAGTTCTACGTTTCCAAAGCCATCGTTGTGGAAAGTACTGTCGTCGTAAATTCAGAAACAAGGACAAGTTCTACACCAAATGTCGTTTCAACTTTCCACGACCGGTGATTTCTAAAGGAAGAGTGAACAGTTTGATGTCTTCGCTGCGACATAATGTCACGAGGAAATCACCCAAAAATACATACAGTTTGAAATGGAACGAAGAGTCCAAGTACATCAACGACTACAACCCAGTGATTTTGTCCATGTGGAATGCTAACATGGATATACAGTTTGTGGCTGACAACTGTATGGCTGTGGCTCGGTATGTGACATCTTACATCACCAAAAAAGAAAAGACAGAACTGAAGGATATGTGGGAGGACATTTCCCATGAAAAGAGCCTCAGCAAGAAGTTGTACAGTTTCAGTCTGAAGATGTTGTCGCATCGAGAAATTGGAGCTTATGAATGTTCTGACCGGTTGTCTTCAGCAAGTCTCTATGCCAAATCCAGGAGTATCGTTTGGGCGAGTCTTGGTCTTGCTGCAACGCGAAATCCAGTTCTAAAACCTGTCCGGGAAATTGAGTATTTGGCAGAAAAGGAACCAAACAGTACCGACATTTTGAAGACCAACATGTTGGATAGATATTATCCAAATCGAAGCAGTCACCTTGAGAATGTTTGTCTATATGAGGTTCTACAAAATTATATATTCAAGAGGAACATCAAAGAAGATATTGAGAATGGAGTGTATGCTGTAATTGGAAGTGAGGGATGTCTGGTCAAGCAAAGAAAATGCCAATTAGTAAACCATCGAAAATTGAGTGGCGAATCTCCAGAAAAAAAGGAGTTTTTCTATTTAGCACTTTTGCAACTTTTCAAGCCTTGGCGTGCAGAAGAGGAACTGCTTGGAGATTTCCTCTGTTATGAAGACTCTTTCACTGCTGCTAAGGAGACCATAGAATGTCCTGCTTTTCCCAAATATCAAGAAATGCTAACTTTGGAAATTGAGCAGGAAGCAACGATTGCAGCCGAGATTGCCATAGACAGTTCTCAGGACAGTCAGAGTTCTGTTTCATTGAGTCAAGATCCACTTGGAGGACCTATTATCGAAAATGAAGCTGCCACTGCTATGAATGAAGTGGAAAGAGCCATGGCACATGCTCAGGAGGATTCAGTTAACTTAGAAGACTTGGAAAAACAAATCAACGTTGAGCAGAGGAAAATATATGATGAAGTTACCAAGCAAATTGAGCATGGATTAAGTCATGAGAAGAAAGAGTGCTCATGTACATCGTTGAAACCTGTCCGACTGTATGTGAGTGGAGAAGCGGGAACTGGAAAAAGTTTCCTCATTAAAGCAATTTCTTGTTATTTGCAGGAAAGGACTGAGTCATCGCTGTCTTGTGTTGTGTCCGCTCCAACTGGACTGGCAGCACATAACATTAAAGGTATTACTTTGCATCGTCTACTGATGCTGCCAGTGGAGCATGACAACAAATTACAATACCACAAGTTATCTGGGGATGCTTGTTGTGAAGTTTCAAGAGTCTTGAGGAAAATGAAACTTCTTATCATTGACGAAGTAAGCATGGTTTCCAATGTCATGCTTGCCTTTGTGCATTTGAGAATGCAAGAAGTTCTTAAAACTGAGTATGATGTGTTATTTGGTGGCAAACACATCATTGTTTTCGGAGATCTTCTGCAGCTGACACCAGTAAAAGGTCAACCTGTGTTCAAAATACTCACGCATGAAGATACCAGGAAGTGCCTAGGGAGCATTGGCAACGTCAATATATGGTTAAACTTCAATTATGCTGAACTGCATGAAAATATGCGTCAGGCGAAGGATGAAGATTACAAGAATATTCTACAAGATATTAGAATTGGAAAAGTGATATTAGAATTGGAAAGTATCTTTCGGATTGTGTAGGACGTAGAGAAGCAGAGGCTTCTGTAAATGTAAAACTGTTTCTTCTTGAACCTTTTCCCTTCTTTTTTTCTAATTTTTAAATACATGTTTTAATATTTTTGGAAATGTTTGTTCTCTCTTTTACAGATTGAAAGTATAAAAAAATATTTTTAAAAGTTAACAAGAATTATAAGGTAAATGTTTTCTACTCTTTTTACCCGCAATGCACTGCTGATGATGTCACTGACCATGTCATGAATGATGTAATAAGAGGACATGACTTACTTCATTGGTAGGCCTTCACATGTATTATCTCCTCTGTATTCTTCAACAAGCGTTAAATTGATATGCAACCCTGAGTAGGCCTCACCTTAAACAAACCTCAGGAGAGACCACACCTTATCGTCATCCTGAATTAATTATTTAAAAAGTTAGGGACAGATTTATGATATATGTATGCCTGTTTTGCACCACTGTGTGTCAGTTTTGTGACACAGTAGCGGTGCAAAAGATATGTTATGAGGCGTCGAAATTACAAATTGATGCATTTAGGCAAATGTGTCATGCTGTTTTAAAACCGTGCCACATGAAACCGATGCAGCACTGATGAAAAAGATGCACCATGTTGCAAGACAGGCCTCACAAGGAGTCATATGTATCAAGCTAATTAGAATGCTTTGGCGACATATTTCTGCTGATAAAAAAAGCAAAACTTTTATTGCCTATGTTGATGATATGGCTCTATGTTATTTGCATTTCTTTGCTGTTTCAATTAATCTTTTTCTGTTATTTCTTCTTTTCTGTTTTCTATTTTTTCTCTCTGTTATTCCACATGTTTTAATCTTATTTTGAACATTCACTCACATTCTCCAAGAAACTCTTCTTTGTTATTGTTCTACTCTCTTTTTTTCTTTCACTTCCTTATCCATTTTGTTTTTCGCAATTATACCCTCTTCCATCTTTTCTTCGTTAAATAGATCTATTAAACAGTATCTCTGGTTTACTCCCTATAGCTGTCTTTCTTTTAACATTACTCTCTGTTTACTTCCCTTATACTAACTCTTCTTTTTTAAAAAAAAAAAATTTTTGGTTCGCTTCTAGTTCGCGAACCGGGCAGATAACTGGAAGCGAACCAAAAGAAATAGAGCTTGCCAGAGTGCTAAACATTCTAGCAATTTTATTTGAAAGGGGAGGTAGTTCTGAAAAGAACTTTTTTTATGTTTTTGTTGTTTTATTTATTTTTATTTTTTTTCTAAACATTTTTTGATTTTTTTGTATTTTTGCCCAGTTTTATATATTTTTTTTGTTTTTGATGGAGGGGAAACAACAAAAAACAGGCATTGAAAAAGGCTCAACAGGAGCAAAAAAAAAATTACTGTTTGGGTGGGTTAGGGCAATTTTGATTCTCGTAAGCAATGTTCATTAAGTTTACGCTCATGTTCCCACATGAAAGTAATGCCCCACAATACAAGCAGGTTAGTTTCATGTGTTTGAAGTTCTTTTGAATGTTTGGCACAGTTTCCTGTGCCTCTCCTCCAGTCAGAGAGATATGCAAGGTTGACCTGGCCACAGGAGTTGTTGGGGGATTATCCTGCAGGTCACGCAACTCTGCACGGCTGTAGTTGAGTGGATGCCACCTGGTCATATGGCGATGCATGGTATAGTTTCCCATGCTATACTTTTTTTCAGTGCCTCTTGATAGCCTTTTTTTACAGATAAGGCAGGTGGCATATTTTGCATTGACTTTCTTCTCCCCTCGAGGGATTGAAAAAAACTGCCAGATAAAACTAGTTTTCCGACGGGAAACACGGGGCAACTCCTGTAAGAACTCTTGTTCTTCTCTCTCCTCTTCTTCAAGTTCATCCTCTTCCTCCTCCTCTGTGTTGGCGATGAACCGAGATGATGGTCCTCTCTTCTCATGAGGAAGTGGTGGTGGTGGTGGGGGTGCACCAGGTGAAGCAAGTACAGAAGCCATTGCTCAATTATAGGTAAATGGTCTTTCTCTCACCAAGATGAAAGTCAGAGTGAGGAAAGAAGGAGGGGTTTTCATCATTTGGGAAAAGCAAAAGTTCTAAACCAATGAAAAGTGTTAATTTTAGATCACATGACCTAGTATTACATCATTAGGAAACCAAAAGTGAAATGAACCAATAAAAAGTTTTATAAACAAGTCACATGACCTGTTCCGCTCACGTTACGCGGTGCGCGCCGCGTCCCGCATCGCTTCCGGTTCGCGGTCCAGAGCACTTCTGGGAGCGCTAACGCGGCGCGTCAAAAGACGCATTACGCGACAAAGTGATACGTCGCGCTTCCGCAAAGCGTCACAGTTGCGCAAACAAAACGTTTACCGGTTCGCGGACTAGGTCGCGGCATCAAGATCAGCTAACGGAAAGCTTCCCAGTTCGCGAACCGAAAGCGAAGCAAAAAAATATTTTAAAAAAAATTATTAATAAACATCTAAAATATATTTTTGGATTTAAATAAGAATACATTTTACAGCTTCAGATGTTAGCTTTTTAAAAACCAATCAAATTCACTGAAAAAACCATAGGTTATAGACCATATATAGTTAGGAATTAGCATTTACAAAACCTTGAAAATTCACTGAAAAAACCATAGGTTATAGACCATATATAGTTAGGAATTAGCATTTACAAAACCTTAATTTACTCGCACAAAACCATTGAAATTCCATATATAGTTAGTTGCACTAACTATATATCGCGCACCCGCAATCCACTGCTGATGATGTCACATATTACATCATTCATGACATGGTCAGTGACATCACTGATGACATCACTGATGACATCTCAAATGACATCACTGATGACATCACTGATGACAACATCCAGTGACTGTATGTTTCTGTAAAGTTAAAATATGTCTTACATATTGAAGAATGAGTGGATGTATAAGTGTCTGGATGAAGGATTTAGTAGGTGCATGACTGACTGTATGAGTGAGTGATTAAATGTGTCTCACTGAGTGCATGGGTTAGTGACTAAACTGTCTTAATTTGTGCATCATTATGTCTGTTGTTCTGTAAACTGTTGCATGTGTTGATAAGTAGCTATATGAGTAACTATATGGGTTATTAATTGGTTGCCCAAGTATTTGTATGGGAGACTGAGTGTGTGTGTGGGTGGTTGGGAGGTGTAGGACTCTGTGCATGGATGTGTGAGCAGTTGATTCACTAGATGATTGGTTTCAAAAGTGCATGTGGAAACAGCTGTATGGGCGGTTGACTGTGTGCATGAGTGTATTGGTGAGTGAATGGATATCTCAGTGCTACATTTCAAAGTAAGTACATATGTAAAACATAGTACATGTGAGAGTTGACATATATAAATAACTGTGCATAAGAGCCAGTGAATGTGTGAGTGGCTGTATGGATCATTGTGAACTTGTATCAGGGATTGTATAAGAGAGAAAATATGTGTTAGTATATGTTTGAATAAGTAAAGTTTGTATAACTGTATAGTTGAGGAAATGGAGGTGTTATTGATTCTTTGCATGACTGACTAGGTGTGTGAGTAACTCCATGGATGAGTGACAGTCTGTGAGTGTCTGTTTACACTGATTGTATCTAAGGTTATATTAGAGTCTGAAGAGGTTCATCGTATTATCACATGAATGATATCATCAGTGATGTGATCAGTAATGTCAAATGAGATGTCATCAGTGATGTCATTTGAGATGTCATCAGTTATGTCATTTGAGATGTCATCAGTGATGTCATCAGTGATGTCACTGACCATGTCATGAATGATGTAATATGTGACATCATCAGCAGTGGATTGCGGGTGCGCGATATATAGTTAGTGCAACTAACTATATATGGAATTTCAATGGTTTTGTGCGAGTAAATTAAGGTTTTGTAAATGCTAATTCCTAACTATATATGGTCTATAACCTATGGTTTTTTCAGTGAATTTTCAAGGTTTTGTAAATGCTAATTCCTAACTATATATGGTCTATAACCTATGGTTTTTTCAGTGAATATATATATATATATATTCACTGAAAAAACCATAGGTTTCACACCAGTTATAGTTAGGAATTAGCATTTAAAAAACCTATTAAATTCACTGACAAAACCAGTTATAGTTAGCTGGAAATTTTACTGACATAAAACCATTGAAATTCCCACGTTATAGTTAGTTGGACTCACTATAACTTGCGCGCCTGCAATGCACTGCTGATGACGTCACATATTACATCACTCATGACATGGTCAGTGACATCACTCATGACATCACTGATGACACCATCCTTGTGACAGAGTGACAGACCTAATTTCAGTGTAATGTAACGCTTGAAACAAATATTCAAAAATAGAAACAAACATTTTCAAAAAAATGGAGATACCCAAACCAGTAACAACAACCAATTCAGTAATTCCACCATCTATATACTCATCCACTCATTCACCAACAGTTCTATATAGTCACTCATATATATACTCACTCATCATATGTAGTGATACACCTATACATCCTGTTACACATCAGCAGTCATCCAAAAGTTACTCACACACATACTCACACATGCACATAAACTATTGAACATCCATTTATTTGCATATACATTTATACACACACTACCACCTTACTTCTAAGGAAACTTACACATACTTACTCTCTTAAACAATCACTTATAGAAACACATACTTATTTAAACAGGAACTCCTACAATCTCTCACTATATATACTATACTCACTTATATACATCAATACTCACATATACTAGATTAAAACATATGTCGTTAGTAATGAAGACACTAGTGAGACAGTCATTCACTCACTAACACACACATATACACACTCGTCCACCCATACAGTCCTGCACATATTCTGTCTTCAAAACACATACAAACAGTGAGTCAGTCACCAACCCCTGCAGCCACTTATACACAAAGAGAAACACTGATACAAACATTTAAATATTTAAACAATACTCGCTAATATATGTATTCACTAAGATACACTTAATAAGCCAGTTAACCAACCAATTTTTTTTAAAAAAAACATCCATTTACACACTTATTTAAACATTTATTCTTCCATCGACCTTTACAAATACATATATAAAACAAATTTATTTTTCAGAAAGACACACATTCACTGGATGGTGTCATCAGTGATGTCATGAGTGATGTCACTGACCATGTCATGAGTGATGTAATATGTGACGTCATCAGCAGTGCATTGCAGGCGCGCAAGTTATAGTGAGTCCAACTAACTATAACGTGGGAATTTCAATGGTTTTATGTCAGTAAAATTTCCAGCTAACTATAACTGGTTTTGTCAGTGAATTTAATAGGTTTTTTAAATGCTAATTCCTAACTATAACTGGTGTGAAACCTATGGTTTTTTCAGTGAATTTCAAAGGTTTTTTAAATGCTAATTCCTAACTATAACTGGTGTGAAACCTTTGGTTTTTTCAGTGAATTTCAAAGGTTTTTTTAATGCTAATTCCTAACTATATAAGACCTGAAAGCCCACCAGGAATCTCCAGTATGCGCCAGGGGACTGCATTGCAGAGAGGTGTAATGAAGCCACAACCCTTTTTACACCTCTCTGCAACGCAGCCCCCGTGCATGTTTGTAGAGGGGGGACTAATTCCCCTTGCATACTGGGGGTCCCTGGATCATATCTGCCCAAACACCGATATTCCGAACGATTGTAAATGACTTTTCTTGAGAAACATTTGGATTTGGATTATCATGTCCTATACTTTGGAATTTTTGAAAGACTGACTTTGAGGATGCTATAAATTACTCAAGTCTGCCCGAATTGTGTGGGTAAAATTGATACCTAGTCACTTTTAATAAGAATATACTTATGTCTCGTCTAACATTTGGAAGAAATATCTAGTTATATGACAACGGGATACCGACATAACTTGAAGGAAATAAGAACGCCCTGAAGAAGTTCTGTTGTACAGAACGAAACGTTTCGGCTGGCTGTGGTACATAAACTTAAGGAAAATAAAAGCATTTGAATATACACCAAGATTCAGCGCTTCAATAAGTACTCTAAGTGATATGATTTGATTGGACTCATTGTGAAAGTGGTGCTGTGCCAAACTTTGGAATATTCTCCACTACTCTCTACTACTTACTCTCTCCTACTCTCTACTACTCACTCTCTACTGCTCTCTACTACTCACTCTACTACTTACTCTCTACTACTCTCTACTACTCACTCTCTACTACTCTCTACTACTCACTCTACTATTCACTCTACTACTCTCTACTACTCACTCTGCTACTCTCTCTACTGCTCTCTACTACTCTCTACTACTCACTCTCTACTCTCTATTACTCACTCTCTACTCTCTACCTCTCTACCTCTCTCTTCTTCTCTCTCTACTAATCTCTACCTCTCTACCGCTACCTCTCTACCTCTCTACCTCTACACCTCTACCTCTCTACCTCTCTCTACACGCACACATATAGACATATATGCATATATATATGTGCATATGCATTTATATATATGTATGTGTATGTATAAAAAAAACAACTAAACATTTTTTTTTCTAAACAGCTACTTTTAAAACTTTCATTCTTTTTTCCCATGGTACGCTCCCCGGTACGCGCACCCGTGCGCGTACCGGGCGCTCCCCCCGCGAAAATCAAAAAAAAAAAAAATTTTTTTTTTGCCTTGCGGGGCCCTTTTATGGCCCCCACATCAAACCTAGGGGGTCAGGGGGGGTCTACTCTGCCCCCTTATGTTCATTTCCCTCTTTGTTTTGGCCACCTCTTGTGTCTCGATTTTACCGAGACACAAGATGGCGGCCGCTCCGGACTGTTTAGAATGTTTACAGACACCCGAGAGCCAATCAGCTTTCCTCGCGCAAGTCGCGTGGCGCGCACGGTACGCGCACCCGTGCGCGTACCGGTGCGCTGCTATAGATATATATATTTTTTTGAACCTTAATTACTCAAAATCCACTGGAGCACATATCTTGAGACATAGCAAAGGCACATCGGGCTACCAGTCCCTACAATTTTGCCAAGTTTGGTGGAAATCCATTCAGCCGTTCGGGCTAAAAGTGAAATCGACCGCCCTATGGAAATTAACATGGGGAAAACGCGTTTTGGGACCCCCCTTTTATCTCGGCCCCCGCTTGACGAATCCCCCCCAAACTTTCAGGGAAGGACCGGACCGCCATGAGACCATTTTCCTGAAAATTTCAGGCAGATTCGTCAACCGGCGCCAAAGTTATTCAAAATAGAATGTTGAGATTTAACATTGAAAATTATCCTAACTATAACTACCTACTGGCGACCGCCAGTAGGTAATATATATATATATATATATATATATATATATATATATATATATATCCAAAGAACTCCGTTTACAGATTTTACCAAGAAAAACGAACATGGACCCGCTCAGGTAGTTTGCAATATTTATTCCATGTGCAACACAATCACCTCCATGACGCGTTTTGGGCCCTCGAGCCCTTGATCACATATATATATATATGAGAAATGTTATTCTCCACTTTATTTGAAATGGTATGTCTTGTGCTCTTCTGTTGTAATGTAATATACAAAAAAACTAAAAACATGGGCCTCAACATACACCTTTCATTGGGTTATCAATTGCAATTGCATATGATGTGCAAAAGTGATGGTGCCGGCGTAGGTGATGAATATGATTTATATGAGGGAGTAATTAAATATAGAAGTGTCCCTAATCAATTGTATTAATCAATTGTGTGCTCAATCGCATGAGATGCTTTATTGAGTTTAAAGAGCTTTATTGAAGTAATTTGAAACATAGGTACAATATACAACAATACTTATATGGAAAATAGCAAAAAAAGTAGCAAACTGAATATATATTTTAGTGGAGTAAAGGACAAAAGAAATCTACCATTAATATAGAGATATTCTGGAGAAGAGAAGCAATAGTAAAAAGTTGTACCTAGAAACACATGAGACACTCTTTAATCATCTGTTTGAGCACTTAAAATTGGTTTAGGATCCTCATCATGATGTGAAGGGGAAGCAAGAAACCATAAAAGTCTGGTTTCCTTTTGTATGGTGGATGGCATATATACCTGTTGAGAAAGGCTTCTGAAAGCCAAAACTCATCAGTGTTTGAATTCGCTGAAAATAAAGGAGCTGAATATACATATGTTACTTGGTGTGCATGCTTTCTTCGGCTTGCTGATTGCGACACTGCAAATAAATATATACATATATTCTTCAATTTCCCATCCCGCATGCTCCAACACAGCTCGGTTTCACCATAAGTGGGTTTATTGATGCAATGCCAGATCACAGGTTAACACGTTTTGGCTGTGTATGTGGCCTTGATGATATTACTGTGGTGTGCTGATTTCCCTGTACTGAATAGCCGCAGTATATTCTGACACACATTTGATTTGTTCAAATTGATATATCACTGCAACAATATTCCATTTCAAATTAATCCTTCTCATATGTGTTGTGACACATGTTTATTACATTATGCAGCATGGTTCTGAACTTTATCACAACACATAAATTGCTTCAAAATCAACGTACAGAAAGAGCATAACTATGAGCAACCCTGCCTGACCCTGTGATCATGCCAAAGTGGGCAAATTCCCCACTTTGGGATGTACCATGTTACAACGCATACCATTACGACTACCTACTGTTACAACGCGACCATTACAACGCATACCATTACAACGCATAGCGCTTTGAGGTGCTGGATAGTGGTAAGTATAATTTACTATTCTAACTCCAGTCCCCGTGGACACTAGGGATGGTGTTGGATAGTAAATTATACTTATTCCCTATCCTAGAGCGCCCCCCAGCGCAATGCGTTGTAATGGTATGCGTTGTAAAAGTTGCGTTGTAACAGTAGGTAGTTGTAAAAGTTGTGTTGTAACAGGTGTATACCGCAAATTCCCTGTGGTAAATGCCACATCACCACAATGGAAAATACTTTAATGTTTGATTAATAAAAATCATTACAATGGGGAACATGCATCCATAATAAAAAAAGGAATATCAAGGATGGTTATTAAAATATTTACATTTGTACCATCACAACGAGTTAAAAGATAAAGTTCATCAGAAATAATTTAAAATCCTGAAAACCTATTTTTTGTAATAATAAAAAGCATTAACTCGTCTAGACAGAACAACCCTCTTTTTTTACAAAATAATTAAAAGGCAGTTAAAAACCATAATTATCCATTCTGATTTTATAATCAGCTAGGTCTTCAGGCAGACATTAGATATTAAAAGGCCATAATTAAGAATGCTGGTAATGTAAATCCATATTTGTGGTGAAGTTCCTGATAAGGCAAGTCCATTTATATAATAAAATCCCTGCATACAATAATTTGAAAGATCCACGGGTACCCAGGAAAGCAAGGTAGTCGGTACACCAAGGTGCGTAGTCTGCTACTCTTAAGTGGTGCGGAGAAGTGTGCAAATCAGTAGGACAACGTAGAGCTTAATCTGTCCTTTAATAATTAACTGTTGATGACTTGCTGGCTCACACTGTTTGTAAATTTTCTTGCTGTTCCTGTGACGAACTTGGTGAACCAGATATTAAGCTGTGGATTGTCCTGGTTCATTTAAGCAAGGATAGCTTGACGGCACGTGCGAATGCCGAGTTTGTTCCATTCGCTCTTTAACAAGATCTTTCGATTGTCATGGACTGCAGGACAAAGACATACCACATGCTCAATTGTTTCTGTGCTACTCCCGCAGCCCCTGCACGTTACGTTGGAATTTAAATGGCGCCATCTTGGCAGATGATACAGGAATGGCCATTCACCCATTCTGAGGGCCAAAAATCTTTTTTCCACAGCACTGAGTAGGTACATGACAGATTGGGTGCCATAACCCCTGGCTTAAATCCTGATATAATTGTCCAGGCTTGCTTATGTTGCACCAGTTGGGCTCTATCCGAATGAAAGGACCAGAGGCGGAAGTGTCTTTTGATATGAATTTTAAGTGCCTGCTGCGATGGATTAGAGGCCCAGATTTCTTCTATATCAAGGAGTTTTAAATAATCTTGCAGATAGCTCCGGTATGAACTGCCAAGTTGACCAGCTGAAATTTCCATCAACAAAGGGGCCTCCAGGCTTCCTTCTCTGGAGGTACACAACTTATTGCACAGCCTGACGTACGCTCAATGCCCTACTGCTTGATGGTCTAGAAGACCAAACTCGAGGTGTATTTGAGCGGGGGATGACGATGTTGGTAAACCCAGCACCTGTTTGAATGTTATTGTTATTATTTTGTTCATGCGGCTATTGTCTTTCCCTTGCATAATCTCCTGGCTGTAGGTGAGGAAATTGCTGATTTTTGCCTTCATGACAGTTATGAGTGGGGTTAGACTGGGGCCGGGCAGTTGCCTTGCAAGTGTCTTAAAAGCCACCTGGATTGTCAGGGCTTTGGCTTCTACCTCATCTCTATGTTTAGAGAATGTCCCCCTTCTGTCCAAGGGAACCCCCAGGTACTTGTAAGAAAGGGCTCTGTCAACATTTTTTACCATTGTATTGCCAACCGCCTCCTTGATATTTCCTTTGCCCGAAGGTGATTGCCCTTGCCTTTGTTAAATTCAATTCCAGGTCGTTTTCGGTGGTATATAGAAACAACCGATCAAGTAGTCTCTGCAAGCCAACCCTGGTGTTGTCTTAGCAGGACCAGATCCTCCGCATATAATTGATTACTAACTCTTGTCCTAGAGAGTTTTCGAGGATGAGATTTACCTTCGTCAAGCGATTCTGACAAATCGGAGAAGAAGAGGTTGAAGGGAAGGGGCACCAGCATGCACCCTTGTTTCACTCCGCAGGTTGTTTGTATTTTCCTTGAGATGTATGATCCATCCCCAAGTTTTATACGGATCCATGTGTTAGTGTGTAGCGCGATTATGGCTTGTAGTAGTGCTGGTGGGGTCCCCCATTTCCGCAATTTGAGCCATAATCGGCTTCGAGGTATGCGGTCGAAAGCAGCCTTAAAGTCAATGAAACAGCCATGCATTAACGTTCCTGAGGCTGCCACCTTATCCAACAGGACAGCAATTGCGAGCAAGTTTGTTATGGTGCCTGATTTTTTGCACAAATCCTGTCTGGTTGAAGGGTATGAGATGATTTTTTCTAGCCCAAGACGCCAGATTTTGAAGGAGCAGCTTAGCATAGTATTTCGATTCCACATCCAGTAAGGTGATCATCCTGTAGTTTTCCAGATCTGATCTCTTACCACCTTTCTAAATTGAATGTATAATGGCACCTTGCCACGATTCCGGTAATACTGAGTTGATACGGCAATAGGAGAAAAGAGGTGCCAATTGATTGGCCCAAAATTCTGTATCCTGTTTAAAAAGAGACCGGGGTAGACCGTTTGGCCCTGGAGCTCCATCTGAGCAGCCCTAATTTGAGCCGTTTTTTCCGTAATGATTCCCAGAGTTGTTGATACACTTTGTGACAATTCTATGGGCTGAGGCAAAATTTTCCTAACAGTTGTCGTTGGAGTCCTTGTGTTTAATTCATCATGGTTTCCTAGTGTCTTTGCATCCATTATGCCTATATTTGGCATGAGTTGGATTGTAGAGACGTGGCTAGTGGTCTGGCCAATGGTACATCTTTTACTGGATCCTCAAAATGAGTTGTTAGATAGGATACCCATTCAGCTTCGGAGATGTTAGCGCTACTCTGTCCTCCTTGTTTGTGTGTTTTGGAATTAACAAGTGACCAGAAGAATTTTGGGTTATGATTTTTACTTATGCATATCAATTTTAGCCAGAACTGTTCAGAGTGTTTCTTGTTCTCGATGCATATTGCATGTCGAAATGCTTTTTGGGCTTGCTTATATTTAGTAAGATTATGGTCTTCCCCTGGGAACCTGCGTGCTTGTCTTAGGGTACTATTACGTGCCACATCACCACTTTCACCTCCAGCTGCACAGGCTGCATACCAAGCAGCTAACGTTTTCACACCAATACATGATTTCCGTACTCAGAATTCCAAAATTAATTACCCACATGTCAAAATCATATATCTATTCTTGGATGGTTCCCTATGATGTGTAACATAATTTGCAGTTTTAGCATTCTTTCAATCTAAATTTACTTGGTCTTTTAATAATGTTGGGACTGGTTCAAAAACTGCACTTTTAAGTACAGTGTTTAGTACTATAAAACGTACTACAAATTGCAATCCACAAACTGTGCACAGAGATTTACACCTCCACATTACCTACACCTATGGGTGCGAAGCTCTCCACACCTAAGTTCCTGTTTCAGTAGATAATGTGGGTGGGTATGTAGGGAGTGGGTGGTAAAAGGGACAGACTTACTACAAAAGAGGATGGGATTAGGGAGGCATTAGAAGGGTTTAGGGCTGATCAGGGAGGGGTGTAGGGTGAGACATCACCCAACCACACAAGAGTAAGCCAATTACAGTACTCTGGGGATGGAGAGATTTAACTTACATTTTTTTTGTAAGTTTATGCTTAGAAGGTCTGATTCAGAAAAATCACTTTTGAGTAAGATTACAAGGTTTTAATGTTCACAAACAGCACTTATGTAGTAACTTACACCAAGTCCAGGACTACACATGACCAACCAATGGCACTGCAACATTCTCCGATAGAAAATAATGGCTGTAGCTACTTATGGTAAATTAAATTAAATCATTTAGAATAGTTAATAATATAAACATAAATTAACATAAAAAATATATATTAATAATATGTTTTGATTAGTTAAATATAAAAGCTTTTAATAAACTATTTTGAATGTAAGAAATACTGTAACAATAAATGGTATTAAAAAATAATTAACTTTTAATTATTCTATGCATTACTTTTAATAATTTATAATGCACATTAAAATGTGTTTTTTTCTTTGGGGAACATTTCCATTAGGAGACTCTGCAACTGGGGCACAAATCTCTGCTTAAGAGTATGGGGAAAAATAAAACTGTTCATTTAATTCAAAAATAAAAGTTACAAATATTTTTTACATGAAAAATAATGTAAAATCGTTTTTTTTTATTTGACTGTCGAACAAAAAATATATATATTATAGTACTAAATAATTAATTTAATAAATTACATTACAATTATTTTTTTGAAGTTTAAATGAAAAATAATATATCAAATGAAGAAAAAAAATATTTTTATTTTGCATTGATGATCATTAAATTGATGTACAGAATTAATCACAATTATTGTAATCATTTGTAATGAAATGTATTGGTAAATCATTTTGCACATTCAAAAATGGGTATTAAAATATTCTATCATTAATGACAACATGCACTACTTTCATATTTTTTTTTAACATTCATTTATATTTATTTACATTTTGAGTAATTTAATTTAATTTAACATCCCTTCCTCCAATTTTTTTCTACTGAAGGGCATTTCAGTTCGAGTCGGTGACCATGTGTAGTGGGATATTAGTGCTATTTTTTTAAGTATGTTATACTCAGAGTTTGTCAATTC